>NC_091731.1:29284166-29587196 GCF_030179895.1 Drosophila kikkawai | reverse complement strand
TAAAATCTTGAATGCCTTCTGGCGTTTGACCCCATTTCTCAGCGTTTAGCTGTCCACCTATTTCGTGTTGTTTTTGCTTTTTCCATTTTATGTCGGCATCTTCTTTTTTTTCTCTGTTTCCTCCCTCTTGCTCTGCCGCATAAGTGGGACCACTAAACGTTTCGTTGCGGCTCAAACACAAACACACGTGAAGAGCAGGAGAGGCGACAAAGTACACTCAAAGAAAAAAAGGAATGAAAGCTGCAGTGGAGTGCCCAGACCATAGACATATCCGGCACTATGTAAGCAAATATTGAGAAAGAGGAAAAACTTTAAAATGTATTTTCTTTAATCTCCAAATCTTTGGACTCCTCAGCTTTTAAATTTTGTTAGCAGGAGAATCTAAAACATAACATTATTAAAAATATAATAAAAAGTATTTTAAAATACCCATAAGAAAAAGCAAGTGTAGAAACCTTAGCTTGGCACGGCAACAGCAAATTATTTGGAAGGAGAGCCTGCCCGGTAGCCACCCACCTGTCCACCGCCCAACCGCCCTCAGCCGTTGGCCGCCTTTGTGCGGAGGACGTTCCGTGCCAGCCACACACACACACATACACTCGTCGCTTACCTGCTCGGCAATGGCAATGGCAACTTGATTAGACCAACATGAAATTAAGTAATTTTGCTGTATTGTTTAGTGTTCCAGCGCTGGTGGTGCACTGGCAGACATGTAGCAGGAGGCAGCAGGCTGGCGGCTGGAACGGACACCACAATGGCGGCCGAGAACAAAGCGGGTCACAAAAGAAACCGCCGAACAAACCGAATTTAATGAAAACATTTGTATCTCTACCGAGGATGAGTCTCCGATTTCGGATGGGAGCTGTAAAGGAAAACTAGAGGAAAATAAATCTGATTTATTCTGAAGTGAGCAAAACTTTTGCAATCATATAAAATTCCATTTGCTCCCTGGCCAAAGCTGGCTAAAAATCAAGCATACGCTCTGTGGTACTTTATGATAATAGTCGAGAGCTCTTGGCCTCATTCCGTATGCGGCAGGCAAAACTCATGTGTCATGTGCACCTTCAACTAAATTGCATTTACCTCTATCGCACGGCAAAATTCCATCAGGCATCAGGCGTCAGGCATCAGGCACTTTCCTTCTCTCGGTTAAATCATTGCATTTAGCATAATCAGAAACGGAAACGGAAACGGAACCCTTTGGTCATGCATTCTCATATCGCAAATGGCGAGTAAAACAATTTGAATTTGAGGCAAATTGCACATAATCCGCCAAAAAATGGAATTCCCTTTGAATATAAAATGTGCTGAGGAGAGGAGAGCCGAAAAACTGTGGGACCATCCGTGGACCCCTTGTAATTTCCATCTCCCGGGAATTTAGAATGTTTTTCAGACTATGGGATACCCAGTCACATAATTATTTGGCTTATAAATATATAAAATTTACAATATTTAGCGATTGAGGGGAAGAAGAAAACGTCTTGGAGATCCTTAAATTTTATTTTTTATGACAACATTTAATTTTAAGGGACTTTTATAGTAAACAATTAGCAGAAGAAAGTATTTTCTGCCAGGTGTATACCCACGAATACCAAATATAACTATCTCGGACCCAGAGCTCGGGTATTTCCAGCCAGCTGCAGGTCGGGGCGTTGCAAATTGCGGCGCCCAGGCCAGGACAGGTGAGTAAAGCGTTAACCCTTCATTGCCCCTCGTCTGGACCGCTCCTCGTTCTAGTGCCCGTGCTCCTGCTCCTGCTGTTCGTACTGGTGATGGTGCTCCTGGCTGGGATTAAATCAGCTTGGCCCTAAAAATAATGCAAGCTTGTCATGCATGGCTGAGGCAGAGGCGTGGCCCAGCACGGTGCTTGTCTGTGTAATTTACTATTATTTTTTAAGGACTTTCCTTTTATGCTCTCGCTGCTCTCTCTCACACACACACACAAACATTGTTATTGTTTGTTTCATTTGGCATTTTGTTTGTTTTCAGCTGGCGTCCTTCCGCCCTGCCACTGTGTGAAAAAGGAGGCGGGCTTTTAGCGGTTGTAGGTGAAATGGGAGAGGTGGGGACCCCGCAGTTGCACGTGAGAAATTACACATGTCCTCCAGTGTTTTCAGCATGTCTGCATGCGATTGCAGCAGGAGTAGCTGTGCAGCTGTATCTGTATCTGTATCTATAGTAACTGGATCCGTATCTGCATCTGTGTTGGCAGTCGTATCTCTGACTATTTGTTTGTCCTCTCATTTCGTTTTATTTGTTTGTTTGCCTTTTTTTGGCCTGTGTGTGTTGTTGGCTGCCAGATTTATGTTTTGCCAAACGGAATTTGTCTCACAGCATTGGAATATACCCTCCCCGCACAAGCACACACATATAGCATCCTTCGAATGCGAATCTGAACAACAAATTAATGGCCTGAGATTTTCGCTGCAGTTGCAGTTTTCCCCCTTAGCCAGGCCGAATTCAATTTACCTCTGGCCCCCGGTGGAAGCCGGTGGAAACGCTTGCGTAATTATTTCCACGTGCTTCGAGGGTCATTTCGGAATTATTACATTTCCCACCCACAAAACAAAGGCCTTACATAACGCCCCGCTTGAAACTGAGCTTTCCACTCTTTTGGCCGCATAAAATGAATTTTAATTTGACTCGCCAACCGCCAACAGCCTGTCGACAGCCCCCATCCAGGCCCAAAACTGACCTTCCGGCCGAAAAAAAACAAAAATTTCAAATTCTTTTTTGCTTACACCCAGGAAGCAGTGCAAACAAAATACTAAATAAGAAATTAGAATTTTCGGCCTCAGTGCAACAGAAATACTCTCTAACAACGCTAGAAGAAAGTTATTTACCTTATTTATTATTATCTCTTATTAAAGATTAGATATTAGATTAGATGTACTATCTTTCAGTCGCAGTCAGATGATTACTGATAATATTCTCGAGGATTTGCGGAAGATCTGATAAGATACTATGACCATATCAGCAGGGACAATGTTTGAGCATATATCTAAATATATAAATATTTTTTAAAGTAAATACTAAACCTAAAACTATTAATATATAAATGAGAAACATTTGACTATAAAAATTAAACAACATCTATATTAATTGGGTATCTAAAATACAAATAATAATTGTTGATACATAGATAATTTCAAGCAAATACATCTCCCTTCAAATCCAATGTAAATCCAGCTGAACTCCAAGCCTGAGAGCTTAATTAGGGCACTTGACTGGCAGCCAAAAGAGTAAAGTATTCGATAGACCCGGCAGACTATGCCCGGCCATGGCAGTACGAATTTAGGCAATGTACATTGGCAAACACATATGCAAAATAAATACCAGACAAAGCGGATGGTATAATAACAATTATTGCCTCGCCGGCCCAATTTTACAATCCCCAGTCCCCACTTGGCTCGGATCTTCGGGGGATAAGGAAGGGGCGCGCAATGACAGCGGAAGCTGAAAATTTCATTGATTTTGGCAGCGACTGTGGCGACGGAAGCCATGAAAAAGCCAGCAGTCAGCAGAAGGACTCGACTCCGGCCAGAAATTCGGGCCACTTGACTATGGTAATTTATATCCTGTACGACCTCGGCAGCCAGTGGGCGAACGTACACACATGCATCCAAGTGGGTGATGTGATGTGTGAGGTCTAGGCTAAGGTTATGACATGTCCGTACCAAACATTGCCAGAAAATTTGGGTAAACAACAACTCTCGCTTCTTTTTTTCTAGATTTTTTTTTGTCTTGGCAATTGCCGCATTTGTATCTTTGACTGCGTCACTTTCCCCACAAACTGTTTGCCAGATAAGAGTAAAATGCTTGCTGAAAATAGTAGCTGATAAGTCCAAGGGGGGTTTTCTTATCGCCCCCCTAAAAGGGGGCATGTCTTGGACAGACGTAGACTATGGCTGCTGATTGCTCATTTGAAAATCAAATTTTATCCAAATTGCCTTGGCATTTGACAGGCTTCAATCTAAAATGCAATTAGTAATTGTGCAGCCTCACTAATATTTCACTCGCTACTTGCAGAGGGTGAGGGTATATTGAATTCGAGAAAGGATTTGTCTACTAATTTAAAGATAATATTTGGGAAAACATTATCTGACAAACTATTAAAGTAAAGCTTACCATGTTGAAGTTTTATACCTTAACTGGCTAATAGTTAAATTGTATCCTGATTATGAATATTTTAAAGATAATAAGGTTACTTAGATACCTTTGAGGTTTACTGATCTCCTCTAGACATTTTGAAAACCATTTCTAGGAAAGCTAAAGGTATTTCACATTCGTGGACCTTCATTTTTTCGCTTTTCATTTTCTTTTCGGGGCCTGCATCTCTGTCCAGTTTATTTTCGTTAGGTAATTGGCTTTATCTGACTGTGCCATCTGCACTGCGCCACAATCTCGGGGCTTCATGACATAATTTTCGTATTTAATTTCTACAGCTCACCTTGATTAGACAATCTCCGAGGCGAGGAGTCCCCGGTTCGGTTTGGATTGGATCGGCTGCATTCATTTCAATCGCGCCGGGTTCAATCGAGTTCAAGACATTTAAATGTCCGACCGAATAATTTGCAACTTGACAAGCATATATCTCCGCTCACACGACGCCGATGTAGGCAGTTGTGGTTCATTTGCAATATGGAAACCACAAATTTTGAGCCACATAAAGAAAAGCAAAGAAAAACACAGATAAACCGAATCAAAAAAGTAAAAAACCAAAAAAAAAAAAACGAAAACAAACAAGGGGCCGCAACTTCCAGCTTCCAGGCGGCGCACATATATAGTATTTGTTGGGTTTTTTTTTTTCGCCAGCAGGCCAACTAATTGCTATTAATAAAAAGAAATAGCTTCCAACGCGACTTGAGCAGGTGAGACGCTATTAGGCGGCTCTTGGGTGGCCGTGGCCGTGGCTGGCTGGATTGGGACTTGGATGAAAGCCATCCGGTGCTCCGAGATCGGAATGGACCAGAGTCGACTCGGCGGCACACAATGGGGCCCTTGCTCTTGTTAGCCCATCGGTGGAAAGTCGGCCCAGTCCCATCTACTAGTCAGTCGGTGCCATTGTCTGGCCGGGCGAGAGGAAAGCTCGGTTGCTTGGCCAAATGGGAGCTCGTACTCATCTGTGATTATGCTTTTATGGGGCTTCCCACACCTGTTGATCAACAGGCGGCATTGCATTCCGCGGTGCAAACTCCGCACGACTCGGCAAAACCAATATACGGAGGCACGTAAATTCAAATTTATTGCATTAACAGCCACTAATTGTTTGAGCTGCTTGCAATTAAACACGCGCGAGTACGAGCCGCACAGGCTCATAAAAGATTGCCAGAGTTTGACGAAAGCCAAATACTCTGTCGTGAAGACAAGTTGAATGGGGAAAAGAAGAAATTTAGACTTTACTAACTATAAAGGGCTTACTAATCCTAAGACTCTAATCAATACACCCATTCCTAAAATCTTATATCCAAATTTCTAGATATATTTCATTAAAAATAGAAAGTTAGAGGGTCCCTTTATATGTCCCATCTTCTAGACAAAAGGAAAATACCCACTAATCACTAAGTATTTAATAATAGTCACATAGATATACATATACTAAATGTGGTAATTATACATGTTTGGGAATATTAAAGTGCCGGCCGTAAACAACTATTAAGTTGAAAAGTAAACAGAACAAAGTGTTGCTACCCTATTCCGAACCAAATCCAGCGACGAGAATCTTGGGAGAACTTTCGGTTCCAGTTGGTTGGCCAAAGTGAGACCCGCATGATAAGTACATTAACCCTAGACAAAAACATTTGCTTTCAAAGTTTGTCAAACTAATTACCCCCGGGGCTGCTGTGCTGCGAAAAGTTTGCAAATTGCGCAATCCCCACCTATATAGACATCTTCAACTGTATCCGTAGTCATCTGGTGGCAGTGGCTCAACTCTAGATGAAATAACAATAAAACAATTAATTATAGGAGCATCGACAAAGTCAAATTGCCTGTCTGCAAGTCTGCAAGTCGGAGAGAGACCCGGAGTCTCTTTGTTTGACAAAAGCCAAGCAAAAGCAAAACATTTCGCATGCCATTGCCACAAAGGCAGCGCAGCAGCAGCAGCAACAACAGCAACATCGGGCCAAGAGCAGCGGCAAACATAAACTTGGAGATACAGGAAACACACGGCAGATAAATTTGAGCAGAGGCAAACGTGCGACTCGCTATACACAGCAGCAACATTGGTAGGAGCAACAGCAACATCCACAGCAGCAGCACCAACCAACAGCAGCAGCAGCAGCAGCAGCTGGCTAACCACTTGGAGCACTTTCGTTTTCATCTGATCGCCAGTCGGGTGGAAAGTGGTAATGTAATGCGCGCATCTTTAAGATACAGATACGCCACCATGCAGATGCAGTTGCTGCATTTGCATGCCCGATATCGATCAGCTGTGAAGCATCAGCGGTGAAGTTGTCCGCTCCGGCTGGGCCTTCCCGTCCAGCGCCATTTGTCTAATTGTCGAGTTTCTCGAACTCTAGCAGAGCACATGTTGCTGCTGCTGCTGCTGTTGCTGCTGTGAATATGATGCAATTGCCATTGAATAACAGCGGCCACTACAACTGCAGCAGAGAAATTGCAGTGCCCCTGCACTCGGCCACATTCAAGGTCCCGAACTTCGATTTCTCCCGACTCCGACTCTGGCAGATCTACGTGCTTGACCAATTTGTATACAGAGAAAAATGATGCAGATTAATTTAATTTTATTTCGGTGCACTTTGAAATATTTGCAGGGATTGCTGATTTAATGTTCTCTATATCTACCTATTTTACGACAAAGGATGCTCTGCAAGTCGGTTTCCGTTAAGTAAATAAATATTTCTATTGTATCTACTAGAAAGAATGTATTATCTAAAGTGGCATTAACACCATAAAATATTTGTTTATGAAATAATGATATAAGATTTAAGAGATCTGTTATTAATTTGTATTAATTTTCGAAAAATCCTCAAAATTTAAAATATTAACTCAATAATTTTTACTTTGAATCATAGGTCATGAAAGTATTTCAATAAATCCTTAGTCACTCGAAAATTTATCTCAGTGCACGTTGCCGTGTTGACCCGCAACGCTTCCGACGATTGTCATCGCATCTCTGTCCAGGGGCATGCGTAAAAACTTATTTTTATACTGGCTTTTTACGATTTCAATTAAATACCAAAACACACAGCCATTATTGTTATTATTATTTCTATCATTTATTTTGTGTGTGTGTTTTTTTTTTCGCAACCCGCCGGGAAAGTTCCCACCGAAGTTTTCCTCAAATTGTTGCTCCTCGATTGGGCAAGCGATTTTCGAATTTCGAGTTTCTGATTTTGATTATCCGATGGGCCCTGCCGCTGCCACTGCCACTGCAGCCTCAGCTTCGTCCGTCATCGTCAAGTGAGGCGAACGTGTACGGCACGGCGCCTCTTAATTGAACAACAACTGCGATGCCGGACAAATGCCAACGCCCACCACAACAAATTGACAGCCGGCGTCTTGGCTTAAATGATCAATCGGCTGCACAAACATAACTTCCCCTCCAGCTGCACCATGGAAACAAAAGACATTTTTGGCCATGAATATTAAAAGGAAAATATTATATTCATAACTTTAATTATTTTTTATTTGTTTATGAGGAAAGGTTCATCTTAAAAAATACTTTTAAAAATCATGGTAATTCCCACAATGAGTTCCTGGTTTAAGCCAAGATTCGAGCCTTCTTCTCCCATTGTGGTTGCTCTTGGCCGGTGGATGTTGGTTTAAGCCGTTGGCGTGGTGTTGCTGATGTTGCATTAACAACTTCCCCATTGGCTTTGTGTATGTTGCTGCTGCAGCAGCAACAAGCAACATGACTTATGAGTTTGTACATCAACACGGAATTCAAGTCGTTGTAGTTGCTGCTGCCTTCATCGCGTAATGAAAACGAAAGTAACTCGTACTCACATACAAAAATGTACTCACTCACTCACTCACTCACTTACTCGATGGATGGCTGGCCAGCCGCACGCCACATCATTCACTCTGAGGCAGGCAGGCTGGCAGACCGGAATTATGCGCATATTTTAAACTAATCGCAATTAAACTAATCACTTGACATCTTACATTGAAACGGGCGTTGAATAGCTACCCGCTGTTAATCACTCACTTAAATGGCACTCATAACCAGAAAAAATGCATTTAAAGCGTCAATGAAATGAATGGGTAGCAAAATCGAAACGAATTAGATCGAATCGTATCCTATAGGCAACTGGACATTTAAATAAGATTGGATAATGGCTGGTGGGGTCACGAATCGGGAACCTTATGCAACTTTCGTTCATTCTAATGTCAAAATCGAAGCCACAGCCATCAATACATTTCCCGCTTCATATGCAAAGGAAAAAAAAAAAAATTAAATAAATAATTATGGTAATGACCCACATGTGTGACTTAATTTTACACATGCAATAAACTTGTTTTTGAACTGGGCTTAAACTGATATTCATTCAAGGAATCGCAATTATCGAACGCCTATACAAATTACAGAACAATGCTGCTCTCAAAAATGATTTCTTAATTATAACGATCACGGCTCGAGCTTTAACCAAATAACTTTGATTGTGATGATAATTTTACAGATACATTAATTAAAAAGCAAGTAAAATTACTGCAACTACGCGGCTTTAATGGCTCTCAATTATTTAGCATTTACGTACTAAATAACATTGGCATTCAGTTATCGGGTTGTGATACAACATTGTATTTTTTTTTTAACTCGAAGTAAGACTTTTCTCTGAACCAAATTATATAATTAATAGATAAATATCGCTAGTAATTAATGTCTGGCTTATCAGCTCTGTTCCATTACCACTGATGAAGTCGTCTTTATAACTTAAGTTATTATTCCGTGCTTTATCCGTGAGCCCCCACAGGGGTATTATTAGTTTTAATGTCTTATTTGATGACGCAAAGAAACCAAAATAATCACTATTTGCGCTCGCCTAATTTATTCTTTTGTAATGGCACTTTCGTCGGCTGTGGGCTCGTCGGTGAATGATTTACGTGGGTTGAGCCGGGCCAACTTACCCTTTTCCGTCGCCATCTCAGCTGGCCATCATCTCTCCTCTGTGGTTCGCTGTGGTTGTTGTCCCCTTTCCCGCCGCTGCCTTTTCACTTTCGTTGGCTCTCCGTTAGCTTTGTTGCTGGAGCGGGGGCATGCCACACCGCGGCCGCAGTCGCCGCCGACAGTGAAGTCGGCGTGAACAGCGCAGCTTCCCATAGTCAAACGGTAAATGTTTGCTGGCAAACCCGAGCAGAGCACAGTTGCATTTTGGCGCTCGTCCCCAGCGATTCGCACTCGCACACCTGGCGTTTAGGCCAAGTCTTCAAAACGGCAGTCGAAAAGCCGTCAAGAAACGCAAGAAAAACGAAAAAAATATAAAACCGAACCACAAAAATCTGGTGGCTGCGCATGCGCACGCAAAAGTGACCGTTATTACTTGAGAGCCGCAGGCCCAGATCGTTATATAATCGAGAGTGGAAACTGGAGACCCGAGGCCCAAGTCTTTGGCTCGAACCTAAACGCCAGCTTCTGCGCACAATTCGCGATGTTGACGCCGCCCAGCCAGCGGACTAATTAATGCGCAGTCGTGGAAAGAAAAGCAAGTCTCGTAAATTATAATACTTAGGCAGCCCAGCTGGCCGGAGTCGCGATTCCACCTCCGCTCCCGTGCCCGAGCCCGTTCCCGTTCCCAGTTCCAGTTCCCATTCCCCCCCGGAAGAAACCCTCAGTGAAAGTGAATGAAAAGCATCTGCAGGACAAAGATAAAGCCGAAGCTAAGCACTGAGATACAGATACAAATCCGTAAACGACCGCTGTGGGTCAGTCATGCGCGCGATGAGCAGCTGAGCTGCGCCAGCTGCCCGATGATGAAGCCATCAGTGTCACAGTCACAGCCTCACTCCCAGTCACACTCCCAGTCGCTCTGGCATTGGCATTCCCCGGTGACCAGCGCCGCGACCTTGAGATGGCTCTGCCTGCTGCTGCTACTTCACTCCTCCAGGCAGTTTGAGACGGGTGAGTTCACTAGGATTAGAAAATCTGCATTAATTCATCAAGAAAATATAAAGCCATTCATAAGTGAAGTCTTCTATTTCATAAAGAAGTTTGAGCTTCCATTTAAGTATCTCTCAATTGAATCCAATCTGTCTAAGAAAAATATATATCAGATATTTTACCCAAAGGCTTTCATAATATCAGGAAATCCTAAAGTCATAAAACCTTTAAGAAAAATCATTCTTGCCTTTACCAATGTCTCGTCTCACAGTTATTATGAATATTCATCGAGACGAAATGCAAAAATACATAACCTACAGCGAATAAAATGAAAACGAAAACAAAGGTCAAAAACCTAATGGAAAAAAACTTTTTTTCTGATTTCTTATAATAATGTTCCGCGTTTTATAAAAAATTTATTTAAATATAATTTAAAGAACTGGTTTTTATATTTAAAGGTAGCTCCCAATGTATAAATTATCGCATATAAAAATATATCTTAATATAATATATTTATATAATATAATTAATAATATAATTATATAATAATATATTATATATAATATAATAATATATATTATATAAATTGTATTAAATTATTAGTAAATAAACATTATTGTTATTTATTTACAAATTTTCAAACGCTAACCAAACAACTTGTAAAGTGAATAACGAAACAATAGCAATTATCATGATTGATCGATGCCAATTGGTATCTCACCACCTCCAAACTAATTTATTATATTGAGAGGTGGCGAAACTATTAATTACGACTTAAATACATTGGCATTAGCTAAACAAATATGTAAATAAAGCGAAAAACAGATATTACAAAAACCATTTAATTATTAAAACTAACACAAATTAAATTTATAATAGTTCGATGAAGGCCTAAAATCTTAAAATTAAGAATCTTTATTATTACAAATACTTAATTACTAAGTAAAATATACTCCTACAGACTGCGGCTGTCGTCCGGCGCGTCGTGGACCCCGGATTATCTCCGGAGCAGCCACAAATGAGGGCCAATTCCCCTGGCAGGCGTCCCTGGAGCTGCTGCATCCGTCTCTGGGCTTTCTGGGCCACTGGTGCGGAGCCGTGCTGATCCACCAGTACTGGATCCTCTCCGCCGCCCACTGTGTACACAAGTAAGTCCATCTGAACTCAAGTTTCACATCGAAGATTAAATGGATGATCCATTCATCTAGTGATCTCTTTAACCTGCCCATTCCGCCGCTGTGGACGGTGGTTCTGGGCGAGCACGACCGCGATGTGGAATCGGGCAACGAGCAGCGCATTCCCGTCGAGAAGATCGTGATGCACCACCGCTACCACAACTTCCGGCACGACGTGGTGCTGATGAAGCTCTCAAAGCCGGCGGATCTCGCCAGAGCATCCAACATACGGCGCATTTGCCTGCCCTTCATGCTGGCCGAGTCGCAGGACACTATCCATTCGGAAGCTGTTTCTACAGGATCTCCATCTGATGAAGATGTGCTCCTCCAACAATTGGAGCTGGATGATGTGCCCGAGAAGATCGACAACTTTCTGCGCAGCGTTCAGAGCCGGCGACGCTACAGGAATGTTACGGCGCCTAGCATGCGGGAGTTGATGAACATGAAGATCCTTAACAGGATGCGGCAAGCGATGGCGCAACGCTCTCCGCGTAGCCTTAAGCGCTCCCGGAGACGGAACGATAAGCTCATGAAACTGGGACCCCGGAGAGATACAGAAGACTCCGTGGAGCAGAAGCACCTCAAAGTGAGCGAGGAGCCAAGGGAAATGGCCTTCGTTGACTGCGTGGCCACGGGTTGGGGCAAGGCCAACATCAGTGGCGATCTGTCCAATCAGCTGCTGAAGACCCAGGTGCCACTACACCAGAATGGCAGGTAAGTCCTGACTATATTACATTTAATAAATAACTTATTGAATGATTTCTTACCTGTGACCAGGTGTAAGGATGCCTACGGCAGTTTTGTGAATATCCACGGAGGCCACCTGTGCGCCGGCAAGCTAAACGGCGAGGGTGGCACCTGCGTGGGCGATTCCGGCGGACCGCTGCAGTGCCGGTTGAGTCGGGATGGCCCCTGGATCCTGGTGGGAGTCACCTCGTTTGGATCGGGCTGCGCCCTAGAGGGCTTCCCGGACGTCTATACCCGCACCTCGTACTACATGAAGTGGATCGAGGAGACGATCGCCGCCCACTGAGCTAATAAATCACCAATGGGACTGTCCACATAAAACGCAATCATACTTCAGACTACCTCCCCTACATAATCAATGGTTCAAGGAAGAAAGTTCATTTTCAAACCATTGGAGTGATAATCAATGATTGCGAGGTATATGGACGACCCCCGAGAGGAATACATAGCTATCGACCTGTATTTATCGAGTGAAAGCTCCACTGTACATTGCTTACTGTATCCCTACCATTATGATTACTGTTATCGTTAACTAGTACGTAGGCAAGACGTTCCCTAAGTTGTTTCCAATGAGCACAATAATTTAAACCGAATCTTAAGCCTAAATATCACAGTGTTGTCTCTTCTTGCGTTGAGGTAGCCATTCCCGTTCCGATCACGTCTTGGCCAGCTTGGGGATGAGGCTGCCGGCACCGAAGAGCAGGTGGTGCTGCTCCTCTAGAATCTCCAGTTGCAGCGATGACTTGCGGTAGCCCGGGACTCCGATTATCTGTACCGCCGCCCCTCGCTCTGCCTGGTCTACCTTCTGGAACTGCTTGGCCGGCGGCCAGAAGCAGAGCATCAGGGCGCAGCACAGCTGGTAGACTCCGGCTAGCAGCATTCCCAGGACCACGCTCCACTGCAGCAGCGGAAAGCCCCACTTGATGCCGTGGATGAGCAGCCGCAGGCTCAGGCACAAAACGTCGATGTTAAGGTCTACCCAAAGCAGCGGTAACACCATGTTCTCGAAGGGTTCCATCATCCGGTTAAAGCTCACCTTGCCCACGACCTGGTTGGCCTGCAACCGAAGATGGGTGCCCTGCATCGGTGCTCCCAGTTGCTAAAAAACAAAGAATTTGTCATTATCCTGCCCACGATATCAAAGTAACATTTACAAGAACTTACCGGCTGCACCACAAATGAGGAGGTGAAGCGCGTGGCATTCGGAGTGAGACCCTCGAAGGGCTCTAGGAGGCTGGGATCGGCATGTGTGAAATGCGGATAAGTAATGGCCAAGGGAATATCTGTCGAAAAATAAAGAAAGTTTTAAATAATTTGATTAAAAAAGTTAAGAAGCAGTAACTGATTCCTGCAGGACTACTCACTGTAGTAGCAGGGCGAGACGCTACCCACGCCCTTCTTGAGGCAGCGGTTGTTCTTGCAGTAGCAGGAGGAGTTGGCGTTATCCGCATAGCTGTCGAATGCGTCAGGCTGCATGTCGAACCGGTAGCCATCGATTCCGTTCCAGGTGGAGGTGCTATTAAACTTGACGTGCAGACGCCGGCAGAAGGTGCGCCTGTACAGAAAGAACTCGTCGTTCTCGTCCATGTCCAGCGGGAAGAGCGTGGCATCGTGGCTACCCCAGATGCGATTGCACATGGTTCCACTGACAGGATAACACAATTATAATTTTTTGCCTTAAAACTTGGTTAAATGAAGCACTTACTTGGTCTCTTCGTTGTATTCCCAGCGCTTGAATCCCCGCTCTCCGTTGATGCTGTTCACAGTGTAGGCTCGAGGAGCATCGGGCAGACGCACTCCGTATTTATCCTTCGGCTCATGGAGGTTCATGTTGAACACATTGCTCTCGTTGCCCTCACGGAAGAGCTAAAGACAATAATTTGTATAAATCTTTAGTTTATTGTACGAAAGATCCTGCCAAGATTGTGTTAGTATTGTATATGTATTTCTATAAAAAGCGCGACAAAAATTTTAATATTTAAATACCAGCCATCATCATTAAATTCCTTTTAAAGTTATAGACTAAAATGTGTGCTTAGTTGAACTTGTAGAACTCATATAACAAAGGTTCAAGTATGATGGCATATAAAGAATAATAGAACAAATTTAAGTACGAATTTTTATATGGTACATTTTTCTAAAATTAATACTTCTAAAAATATAATTTAGGAGAAACTTGTACCTACCTTCTCCATAATGCCAAAGCTGGAAAAGTCAATCCAGCTTGGCACAAATTTGGCGGCCAGTTCCACCAGGCGATCCTCGTAGCCCCACATATAATCGTGAACACTTAACTCCAGCATGGGCTGCGAGTCGAGCTGCCGGGTGACAGCACTCAGTCCCAGGGAGGCGAACATGGACATGCTGGAGGCCAGAGTGGTCACGCCCATCAGAGGGATATTGGGCGCCCGGATGCGGTCCACCTTGGGATCGCCAATGGATCTGTCCAGTGCCAGAATATATTCGCGCTTCGGCGTATAGGTGATGGTATTGTTGTTCTCGTTGTAGGTGACATTGTGGTTGCTCAGGACCTCCTGGTAGACATAAGGACCCACCTCCTGGATATGCAGCTTGTCCGCCCTGCCCGACGTAAACTCGTCCACATTCGTGTAGTTGAACATGTAAACGTTAATGTAGACATCTAAAGGAGGGAAGAGCCACAATCGGTGGAGTATGGTGCCAGGTTTCAGGCTGAGTTGCTGCAAGGAGAATATATATTATGCCATTTAATTACATGTATTTCATTGATTTAAATTCTCAACTAATTAATTTGATTTTTCATTAAAGTACTTACCGTATCCAGGATGCTCTGCAGTGGGTCAGCGATCAGGACCAGTGACCCGAAGAACAGCAGGGTCATGCCCAGGGCGGCACGACGCAACAGCTCTACAACGACAATAAATTAGATCAGCGGGTTATAGTGAGTTATAGTTGAGTTGTAGTCATGCGAGCTGCGGACAGCCGAAGTTGAACTGGTTTGCCGCAGTTCCAGTTCCAGTTTGCCAATAGCGTGCGCCTGCCCATCATGCCATTGACCTTGCCGGCGGATCTCCGCTCCGATCGTATCGCAGCGGCGTGTCCGAGATCTGCGACCTACCTCAATGGCAGGAGCAGGAACATCATCCGCACACCGTGCGCCCGCCCAAAAAAAGAAAAAAAAAAAAACATAAACAAAACGTTGACAGCCGGCAGACGATGACGATGCCCGAAAATGGTTGCGGTTCAATGAACGTTCTTCGATTTTATAATCCCGATGCGGGAGAAGGTGACGAGGCGTGCACTCGTAAAAAATTCCAAGAACTCCAGGGAATCGCCCTTGGAAACCCAACAAGTTCAACTTAAATATGTGATGCCTTTTTAATATGGCACTAAAATATGTCTAGAGTTGGCAACTGGTTTTGTCAAATCGCAAACTTTTTAGCGTAACACTAATTCGAAAACTTGGCAAGACAAAAGATCTTAGATCTTCTGTTGGTTTTCACTTTCATTGAAAGTGAATTTGTCATACATTTGTAGCCACTTTTAGAGAGGCTTAGATTTTTATTAAGCAATTATTAGAATTTAATGTGAGATATTGTGTCTAATTTCTTATTTTGTTTACCCTTAGAAGATAAGACTTTCCCCCCTGGGAAAGCCATAAAAATCCAGTCTCACCGACCTTGGTTAGAACATTAATTAAAAGGCAACCGAAGCATATCAATCTAGGCTGCACTTCGCCTCATATTTACTCGAAGTGAAATCACTCACTTTACGACCGAAACTCGTTTGTCTCACCTGCCTGGGGCTCACCTTCCGCAAAGATTATTGTCTTTGCTCGGCGATATTTCGCTTCCGCACTCGAAATCCGCCCGGATATGGTAAAAAGTCGAGTGCGCTCCACCCATATTCTCTGCTCCCGACCGATTTCCAGGGATCACGGCCATCGTTCTGTGAAGATCACTTTCGGTTGCTTGCACGCAGCTCATAAATCAAACGCACAATCTGAGACCATTTATCAGAACAAATTCGCGCAACCCCGCAATAAAAGAGAAACCCACAATTGTTTGCCTAAATGATCGATTTTTCTGTGGAATAGAAACCCAGAGATACAGATAATGTATACACCTGCCCAGATCAATGAACTGCCTGCCGAATAGCACGCCCCTAACCCGATCCGAAATGGCACGATCCCACCATAGCACCAGAGGCTCAGATCGAACAGCGGACAGCAAAAACTCATTAGCTATTTCGCTTTGGTGTCAACTTTGGTGTCATAAATAGGTTCAAGACTTCACAATCAAAACAAACAGCGATGATACATGACAAATTATGCACGGCGCCGATGAAACCAGAAATCCACAACATATACATTTTATATAAAGGTATATTCCATTGATAGAAAATACGAAAATGCACGGAAAATAATAGTTTATTTAAAAAAAGAAGCAATGATGGGTTGTAATATGATTAAAAAGGTTTATATAAATCTTATAAATATTTTCTTTTATTTATATAAAATTTTGTTTAATTTTAAAATCAACTTCAACTTATCTCTCAGCCCTTTAGCATTTTCTTGCCGTGTAGACTTATGCATATCCTTGCCTTGAATATGACAGCCGAAAATTCCCGGTCTATCAATAGACCCCACCCATAATTTAGGCCAGCACACACAAAAGGGTCCAAAATTATTCTGCTGCAATGGAATGACCAATGACCAATGCCAAAACCCCACACGCAAAGTGTCCAAATAAAAATGAAATGAAAAAACTCTGCTGTCAAGCAGAAATGTGGAGCTTGCATTGGGCAACAATTGCATTGCCAAAGCAAAGTCCAAAGCCAAATCGGCCGGCGATGACGATTGAAAGATTGAGAGATTGGGGGCTAACACACAGGCAGCATGAATGAAAGACGCTTGTCTCGATGGCAGCAGCTGATTCAGTAAGCTGTGAACTTGTTTGAGCCAACAGCGGTGGCAACAGGCGGCTCAATATCAGTCGACGGAGACTGGAATCTGACATATTAGTTACTACACAAAACTAAAACACTATCGAGATTAAAGGGGATATTAAGGTGTTCAATTTATAATACTAATACTTTGTTTGTATTTTGTTTTTAAAGTTGTATTAATAGACCACAATTTGTATCAATATGTTGCTTGTTTGACTAATTTCTGTAAGTGCACATTTAAGATGACGCCTGGCTTCTGACGGCTGCCTCCGCAGCGCTCTGAAGTTCAAGTTCGGTGCAATTTAGCCGGCTTGGCAGTCAAAAACCTGAATATTAAAAGTGCACGGCGCTCGGAGGGGAAAAAAAAAGCGTTTTTGACAAGTCAAAGCGTCACAGCGGTGACCTACTGAAGTCAAGAATGAATTTGTTTTGTTTCTTACCGAACACGAACAACACCTTCGAGCAGGTGTGAGTGTGTGCCAGTGTGTGTGACTTCCGTCCGACGACAATAAATTAGGCAAATAGCCGTTTTGCCAGCTTGAGATTTGTGCTTGGGTATCCACCGACTACACACAAAGAAAAGCTTGCTAAAATCGGCGCCAATGGCTCGTCAATTGGGTATTACCCGAAAATAAGTATACGTATAAAGAGGTGAATATAATAAAATTGTTGTGCTGTTGACACTGAAGTAGTCGCGATGTTTATTATAACTAGATCTTAAGGCACTTTAAATCAATTTACTATTGTAGTGAAAGATAGACTAAACAACTTTAATTGGTCATTTTCTCGTGCAAATTGCAGTCATTTAGCATGCTTTTAACTTTATATTCAAATATATTTTAACTTCAGGCAGCATTCAATTAATTTATTTGCAACTAATCTAATTTTCTTGTTGTGTACTTGGCTGACTTGCGCCGATCCGGCTGTAATGACGATGTTTGTTTGCTGTTAGCCTGTTTGACTGTTTGGCTGCTATTTGCTGTGTTTAGCCAGTGATTAATCCCAGATCTGTTTCTATTTGCTTTTAATCATCGCCAAAACCAAAAACCCAAAACCCTTAAATAGTCTCAGTCAAGTCTCGCGTGGCAATTAGAGGCCCGCCAATAAGGAAAAGTAAATATGTATGTAGCGAGCCAAGTTTACAACTTCCCCTATTCCGAATTGACGATTCCCAATTTCCAATTCCCAATTCACAGGCCCGATCCGATTTGTTCGCTTCGCCTTTGAAACGGACACCTTACAATGTTTAGTGCTGGTTTCGCTGACTTTTTGCTGTTTTTGTATCGCTTTTGTTAATGCCCGTACAATAGCTGTTATTTGCATTGTTTAGCGATCATTGAGCTGTAGATCGCGTATTGATTTATGGCGAACTGCGTCAAATTAGTTGGAGCGTTCTTAGGAATTTCTCAGAGCATCTGCGGGAGTGCAAGTCACTCCTCCGATTCGGGGGGCTTCGGATCTGTTCGATCTGATCTGTCAGCATCTTTTTCTTTTATTTATCTCGTTATTTATTATTATTTGTTTTTTTGTTTGTTTTGTTTGAGAAGAATATAAAAGTTAATACCAAAACATCAGAGTGTGCGCCATATCATGGAACTGGGCAATCATCGCGTTCACCTTCAGTTTTCCCAGCGTATTTATGCTGATTGAAATCATCGAACTTCATGGTAAGGTAATACGTGACATTTTCAGTCACAACCGATTTCATTTCAAATCTTAATTTATGCAAACTTAATTGCACTGCCGTCCAGATCCGTTAATTCGAAATTAGTTTATATATAAACTTACTACTGAAATATCCGGAGATCAGGCGAGAGACATTAGCGACTTGCAATTAATCCGATCGAGTGACCCTTGAGACAAGTGACCTACTATATAACATAGAACCCTACGCCCTTGGCGGCTGTCCCTCACTCGCTGTTATGCAAATCGAGCCATTGGATTCTTTTTCGGATTTGTCAGAGCTTCTTTGGCTTTGAAAATATGTTAACTGCTTTGGCCGAGAGACGAGATGGCACTAGAAAGCATTAATTAATGCAATTTGATATCAATTTCATGTTTTGTTTGTTTTCATTTTCGATTCCTATTATTAGCCAATAACTGGCCAAATGCAAATTATCTCTGACGTGCCGCCAAAAAACGCTGGACTTTAGAACCGCGAACTGGTCCATGAGTACCCAGTATCGGACATAAATAACAAAAATTAAATATTTACGCGTGCGCTGCCAGCTGCGGGTAATTTACTAACGGACCAGCCCCATTTTAATTAGCATTCTAATTTTCGCTGGGAATGGGAATGCCAAATTTCGAAACAGATTTTTTTTCCTATATATATATATATATATGTATATTTTTTTACTCTTTACTCGTATATACTCGTATCGGTTTGATTAGCATGCAAAATCCATTGCACCATTCCTGCAATTTAGGCGATCTGAGGCAGCAGAGATATTTGTGCAAGAGATTTTCTGTTGACATTTTAACGATCGCGTGGGGGCAGCTCCCTTGGCTCGAATTAACTTTTATGGGCCTTTGGCTCTTTGACAATGGTCTGCACGGCTTGATTAAGCGTTTTCGGCTTTTTAGGGGCTAGTTACACTCGAACTACTTACTTGCATTGCGCTGGTTTTTATTGGTAAATAACTTCATTTCAGCGGCTCGAAAGTCGGAGCTCCGCAGCGATCTGATCTGATTTTTTCCTGCTGGTCGCACTTGTTAGTTGGATAGTTGGTTAGTTAGTTATTGATTTATGACGAAAATCAATTAATTCTTGGGCTATTATTTATGGCAGCAAATGAAACTATTAACAGGTCGGGCGCACCACAGATTAGGATTGAAATTCCGATAGCGAAGGGGGAATTTGCATGTCCCCGCTGCGGTTTAATTGGTTTCAACGTTCATTTAAATTTGTTGTTTGTTTGTTTGTTTAGTTCTTCGTTTTGTAATATCGGACAGTGGAGCTCCTGGCGATCCGCACCGATCTGGGTGTTAGCCGATACTGCTAAAAATTGTCTGCTTTTCTCGCGAATGCTAGAATATCGGTCGCCGAGCTGTGACTCGCTTTGTCTCGAATTGAACTGTCACGCACTTCCTATTCTCACAAATTTTGACAGCTTAATGCGGCGATCTCGCCTGCAGCGGGGACCTTTATATGGACTCTTGGCCCAGTCCCCGATTCGAGCTCGGACAGAGAGCCGAGCAGCTGGCGGAGATCGGCTGGCTAGCCAAGCTCTAGCATCTCAACCTTTCTACGAACCGGTCCACATTTAAGCCTCTGCTCGGGTTTTTGCTCGGCTAAAATCACACACACGACGCTATCCCCCTAACTGGCCAAAACAAAACAAGTGAGAATGCTTAATTTAAGAGCCTCGACCCTACAAGTACCTGGCACTGAAGGGCTTAAATCATTGCCTACATATGGGCGTTATCCAGTGGAGAATTTGGTAAAATCTCTCAGAACCAGTAATTTTTTGAATTTTGGTATGTGCTTAAAAGCAACCATTAAAAGTATATTCTAAAAGAATTAATAATCTAAAATTTAGGTAAATGTCTTTTTAAAACTCTGAAATGTGGATCTTACTTTTTAAATGTTTACTTGAAATATCAACTAAAGAGTATATGACTTTTTATTAAATATTTGTATTAAATAACACGTGTTCACTAGATGAATATACCCATATTATTACTACACCGAACAGCATTAAGTCACCGGCTGTGAACCCCTCGGGGTCCAAAACCCCTTGGGTTAGAACCGCTGGGAGATCACCAGAAGCGGGGTTAGATGGGTTCGCTATTGTCTCGCGGATCGCTTAGCCCCGCAAATTGCCATTTCAGAAAAATATAATGGCACAAATGACTATATTTAATCCAACTTGAGCACAGCAGCAGACACGCACACGTGATCTTGCCCTTTTTGTGCGATCGCCCATACATATGTATGAGGATTTGCCGCAATTAAAAGCAACTTCTTGACGCAATTACGCCCAGTTCTAATTCTTAGCAGCCAATAACGATTAACTAACGTTCAGGTAATTATCCGTGTGCTATTTAGTTCGATATTTATGACAGCCAGATCGATGGCGTGCACTTCCCCTGCGATTTATCCGATCACGGTGAGTAAGTTAGCCACTTAACCGGACTGGAGCCGATAATATTGACCTATTTCCCTCTGGGATAATCCCTGACCGAGCTGGCGAGTGTCATCTTCGCCAGACATTTGTCTGCGAATTGGCCCATTTGGGGCATTTAATGGCTCCCTATTGTCTGGGCAATCTTTCGGTGGCCGGAGTCTTAAGAATACGTCAAGTGCTCTGATGATCCCTAATTAACAATGAGCTCGCTTCCCGCTTAACTATCGTATGGCATGTATGGCGCAATTTATTGTTACCAGACTAATTGTTGTTTGTGTTTATGGCGACGGGGGCGCCATTATGGCACCAGGGGCAGCAACATCCCAAAGTCCCCTTTTCAGGCGCTTTAGATGCTTTTTATGCTTTCCCCGAAAGTTTTCCGAACTCCAGGTTGAAGCCGCAATAAAAGCTTTGTAATGCAGGAACATTGAGTCCTGGATAAGGCACAGTAGTCCTTCTTGCTAGAAGGATTTGATAATGAGAACTATTGAAATTATATAAAATGTACTTAATTAATATCAAATAAAATTCCCTCTTAACAATTGTATTTTAAAATGTCTTTTAATTTAAACAAAGAAGTTTTTTATATTAAATTCATTTAGTTTTCAAAAATTACATTTTTATCAGCACATTTGGTCTGCCTTAAATTAAAAAAAACTAGTTCTCGTATTCAATTTCGATTATTCATTATTTTAAGTACAATATTCACAGAACTTAATGAAGATTTTATCAACGAAACGTACATTCCTTCTTTTATTCCATTTACGTATTTTGGCAAACACATAGAAAATTAATGAAATTCAACAAGCCATATTGATTAAACAAGTAATTATACAAGCCAATTATTAAAAAGAACAAGATTGCGACAACCAGCTGGTGATTGTAGACAAGTGTTCCTGTTACTAATAAATAATACAAAGTTAACTAGACACAAAGGCGCATTACTCCTATGATACTTCAAGTTAAGGTTTAATGTTTGTTATGTTTATGTATAAACATGCTATGACATAAGCTAATTAAAATGGAATTTATATGTATAAAAATTATGTATGATTAACGAATTAATTATGCAATTTATAAAAAACACTTAAAAATTGGGGATACATTCAAATAATAATAAATTCCAAAAAGTCTGGTTCTTATTCCAAATTCTATTTCCGACGTGCGAGAAAATTCACGTGGAATACCACGAATATCTGACTAACCCTTTAGACGCCTATAAATATTTGTCAGTTTTGGAAAACTAAACAAATCAGCAAACACAAATAAATGGAAACTTTGCTATTAAGTTGTGAAATTTTTAGGTATAATTATCATTCAGTTGCCAACGAGCCCATTGTTGGGCTACCGTCTTAATGCCAATCCGCAAGTCAACGCTAAGGAAATCCCAAAGGTTCGAGGAGTAGCCAAAACGGAACTAGCGGAGCCCCGAACGAGAGCTAGTCAGTGGGCCAACAGTATATTTACTCATTTTTTGCATACATTAAACGCTCAATTAACCCAAGTAGTTTTTAACAAGCCACTAGGGGTAGCGGCGCATCAGCGAATTGCAGTGAAGATGAATTATTAACATCTACGCAAACGGGAGAAGCTATTTAATTTCTCGAAACTGTTCTCCGGCAAATTGGAAAGTGGCGTGCAAAAGTATACACTGTGTGGCCACCACAAATCTGGCACGACATGGGCTTGGGAAAGTTAGGGAACCCCCTCGGACTGTAGTCCGGAAAACGCAGGCAATAACTGTATAAAAAACAAGGCACTTTGTCGTAATTGCAGCGCCGCATCAAGCTCCGGAATTGTCTGAGGCTCTGACGACGATGACGTTGGCGATTTAGCACATGGAAGGTGACAAAAGCCCAGCAAACTCGGTTGCCAACAGAACAATGGAGTGCATATACACAAGCGAGCATCTGCGAGTTGCTGGGAAAAACAAAAGGTTGCCCCACGACTTGACCATCAATGCGGAACCCTCGAGTCCTTGAACAAGTTCAGGGTTTCCCCGATTAGCTGTAAGTATTCACCCCAGAGGTGGACCTCTGAAGCTAAATTTAGACTCCTTACTGCATTTCTCATTAAACGCTTGCCTGTTGAAAACCATAACAAAGTTTATTGTATCTTGCGAAATAGCTCATACGACCTGTTGGTCAGGTCAATTCTGTGCAACAATTGCGGTTATTAAATTAAATTGTTTTTATTTTCCTTTTTTATGTAGAATTTCTTCCAGCCGAAAGTCCAATCTAAATGGAAAATTTTTAATGGCAAGTCGAGAGTGAGTAATTAACATAACTTAATCTTTACAGCCTTTCTATAGCTTCATACTGGACTTAAATCGTTGTACTAATTTTCTAATTAAACTTTTTCCACACTGTTTTTAATATCATATCGTATCAAAACCCTTTCTTCTTTTGTTCTATAATTAACTGGCATTGCAACTAAACTTGGGTTAAATGCTGTCAATCATAATTTACATATTGCATCCACGTGTAGACAAATAAGAGTGGAACATGAGAGATCGGGGGACTTCGGCCAGACATAATGTCGGATTCGCGGATGCTGGTTTGAATGCCGGACGGGTGAGCGCAAGGTAAGCATACGGCCGTAGAGTTCCCCGATAATCGCCTATCTTGACTCCAATTATTAATATATGGGCGAGTGCCCGATATCGGCGGCGTTAATGGAACTGGAACTGGAGCCAAACAATGAGGAACCACTGCGCTGCATGGCAATTAGATTTAAATATGAAACGCTACCGCCCGTCGCAAATGAATGTCTAACGAGTGTAATTGGAACGATAATCGCAACGGCACAGAGACGATGACAAAAAAACAAGTAGGTAAGTAATAGCTCGCTCAAGCGTTAATTAGTCAGAACGCTTATAACAAATATTAAGTTAATAACAGCCGCCAAGCGAAAAGAACGCTATGCGCTGCTCTCTGATGTCATGTTTTTCTGGATCTGGCTTCGGAGCCAGCAGCGAAAGTGGATTACGTATACGCACCGAAGCCCTCGCAATCATATTATGGCAGATTGGCACTAGCAATAGCCACTGAAATTACTTAACCATGCTGACCCCAAACTAAACAACAATGCAAAGTCGAGCAGCGCACCTCTAATACCCCCATTGGCTCGCCTATCGCAATCAGCGTCGCGGTCTAAGCCAACAGTTATTAAACAATAATCAAAATACAATAATTAATGACACAGTGACGCCAACGCGAAGGCGGAAGGAGGAGTGCAGTGGGGCTGAGGACACATAAATCAGTAATCTGCACACTCAGGTGGGGCAGCCGGGGCACACCCGGAAAAATCAATTACCAAAAGTGGAATAAAGAAAATTTAAATTAAATAAAAGTGACAAAGCAAAAGCTTAGAAATTTAATACTAAAATTAAGTCATGGAACTGTTATTTTTAAAAAACTAAACATGCATCCATTGGTACTTTAGGACCCCTAAGGGAAGGCACCAAAAGGTGCATAAACATTTATTCAAAAAGAGTTTTGAGCCATATTTAATTATAATAAATAAATAAATATGATAATAATATATTTAATAATTAATTTGTTCCTCTTGTTTAACCAGAGTCACTTACCTTATTTCGTTCGGTGCAGTACTAATCCTTCTTATCGAAAATTTGTCATTTATTCAGTTATGCGTAACGCTGCTCCCGATAGCCGCGCGGCTCCCGATATCTCGTTAGCCAACTGTCACTATTTGTTAGAGTCGGGCAATCTCCGTTCGCATTTCCATACTGCGGATGGCCACTCCGGATCCCATTCCGAATTGAAACCGAGTCCCCACTCCCACTGCCGGATGGCCCATCCGTTCCAGCTGCTGCAAAAGTTCAGGCACAGCAGCAGCCACATAATTAGCCTGCATATGAAAATATTTCAGGGGTTTCGCGGGCAACTTTCGTTTCGCGTCGTTTTGTCAATCTCCGTTCGCGTCCGCTCGCGAACTGGAGGTTGCTGTGTGGGTGGATCGGCCTCGATTAGGCCGAGGCAGCATATCCTTCTGCCAGCCACTCCTATAAATACCTGTTGCCAATGGCTCTGAGCCAACATTTAACTACGGTTGCGTCCGCTGAATACACACTCCGTCGAACGAAAGCATTGCGCTGATTCCGCCGTGAAATACTCAGATTCATACTTTCGATCAGGTAAGCAATTCTGACGTGCCGTCAGTGCGGAAAAACAGAAAAAACAACACAGACTTATTTCCTCAAAAACAACTTAAGAAAGTGCACTCGAGCAATTATCTGTGACTTAAGCCGAGCCGGGTAAATAAATCCGCTTTCTCAGAAGTGTTAAAGTCATAAGGCAATGACTCACGGCTGGATCCTTTGCCGGGTTCTGCCTTATAATACCCATGTTTGTTAGATATATTTACTTTGTGCTAGGTATTTGCGTCAGTCCCGCCCGAAAATCATTGAATAGCGCCCCTAAATGACGGCTTTGGGGCTGGTCCGATCACTAAGCCCGGTCTCAGCCAATTAGCATACAATATTGCCGGCTATTAACCGTGGCCCTACAAAGACCCAGACCTCTAAATAGGTCGCCGGGCAATTCTAGATCTAAATCACTTAATTCACGTAATTGGGTTACATATTTTTCCAGTTCTGTGTGTCTATGGGTTACGGAAAAACACAAAGTACGTAATTACTAGAACGTGTTTTAATTTTCACTTAATTAAATAATCGTTAAAAAAAAGGGAATAATTATCCTTGAAATATAAAGAGAAATAAGGTTTATAGCAAATGTAATCACATCTTTATAACCATTAGATTACTTTGCTTAGATTGCTTCTTTCCCTTTCACCAGTCCCATTCTATATTATTTCTCCATAAATACTTCATCATCCACCACTTGTTCCCCTCCTAGGATTATGTGTCACACAATGCGTTGCATCTTGATTGTTTGCGTGGCTTTGTCCCTCCTTTGCGCCGGCTGCAGTGTGGAGGCCTCCAACTCCCGGCCGCCGCGAAAAAACGACGTGAACACTATGGCGGATGCGTACAAGTTCCTGCAGGACCTGGACACCTACTACGGCGACAGGGCCCGGGTGCGGTTCGGAAAGCGGGGTGGATTGATGGAAATCCTGAGGAACCGCGAGCTGGAAAACAACTTTAATCTGGGCAAGAGTATCAACAGCGGCGGGGAATTGGTAACAGGAGAGTAATCTAGTGATGACGGAAAAATACAGATATATCCTGCAGGTCCGCGCCTTGGATGAGGAGGAGGTGTATTAGACCCGAATCGAGGCGACCTTGGCAACGTCAACCAACTCATGAGTCTAATTCTAAGCACACGCGTTATCGTTTAACTTATTTTTATCGGGGCAATAGTTTAGCGAGTCGGCACGAACCAGTGGTAGTTGCAGCTGAGTTAAGTATTTATTCTAGTCTCGATGTTAGCTGATGTAATAATAAACAATAATAATCAAAATAATCGTATTGGTGATCCTACAATCCAAATAAAGAGTGCAATATTCATGTGGTTTTGTTTTGTTTTATCATCTGATACATATATATTATAAATTTATATACATGGGCTTTAATCAATTGTTAGTTGACCATTCTATTATTTTACTTTACATAAACATTAACGTTGATTTTACAGAATCAATTTTAAAATTCGCTGCCTAGTTTTCGGCGATGCGACGAAAGGAGGTACTGAAATTTTAACAATTTTGCCACCAAAACTACCCTTACTCCAGCTAAGTACACAAAATATAAATACGAATGATTTTCGATGAAGATACACATATGTTGTAAAAACATAAGAAACCCTATTTCACATGGGCAAGTACCCCTCCGTGCCAACTGCAACTGAAGTAGAAGATACATATGAGTATTAAACTGTTGAAAAGGCACCAGAAATCTTGATCTTACTTAGAGGTAAAACGGCGATCGCAATCAGAGATATTTCACAATTGTTATGGAAGCCGGAACCAGTCAAGATGCTGCCCAAGGCTGCCCCACAGCGGCACCACATCAGGCTGATGCACAGAGCCTTGCCGCGTAAGTGGGTGGGCACAAACAAACAGAGGGCGCCACCCAGCAGACTCACCACCGCACCAGGAATGGCCAGAAAGAATACCAGCGAGAAGAGCTGCACCCACCGGTCCTTGACGAAGATCAGCAGGAACCCACAAAGCGAGGAGATCAACATGGAGACGACGAACATGACCTTCCTGGGCACGCAGAAGAGCGATAGCCAGCAAATGTTGTACAGGATAATGTAAACGACTCCCAGGATAAACGAGTCGTTGAAGCCCTTGAAAGCATCGTTGCACACCTGGAAAACATTTCGATATTCACAACAAGGAAGCAGCGTTTCAAGCAGATCTTACCGGTTCAAAGTCTTTTTCAGTCTCCATCAAGGGTCGCATTTCGGGAAAGAAGAGGACCCGGCAAAATGACATACCCTTTATGTTGCCTTGGCGCATGTTGTAGCGATTCCGCATGGCCGTGTACCAAAGCCCCAGGCCATTTGCCCTGCGGATTCGAGGAGCTGGAAAATTATGAATCTCCAACGCGCAAGAATTGCACTCACATCATACCCAAGATGAACATTACCAAGCAGGCGGCCATGAATAAGCCCAGGAACGGCTTCCGGAACAGGGGCATGGCGTCATCGATCATCGAGCGCAGGAAGTTGTATTCGCTCTTTTTCCGCTTAAACCGGGCAGACGCCACACTCTGGTAAATGCGCAAACTTTGAATCTGCTCGGCACTAAGGGGTTTGCCAGTGTTCTTGTGACAAATCCGTTCCATTGCGGCCAGGCCCTTATCGGTGTCACCGATATTGAAGAGGAATTTGGGGCTTTCTGGCAAAGACAGCAGCAGGAAGAAGGCGATCACGCCCGGCAGAATGTTTAAGCAACCCAGAATGCGCCACGGTCGCAGGCTCAGGCTCCCAGCAACCTCCACCTCGAACTCCATAAACTTTGTGCTTAGAAAGAGAGCGGCCCAGGCGGGGCAGTAGAGCATGGCGAAGCCGGTGAACATATACATATGGGTGAGGGTACGGGCCAAGATCCGTTGACTACAGAACTCACTAAGATAGGTTGCGGCCACGAAGCTGGGAGCAGCCACACTGATTGAAAGAGAGTACATGAAGCAACAAAGATTAACGCCATCGGCCAATACTCACAAAATACCCGTTATAAAGCGCATCACAAAAAAGCCACTAAAGTTGACCATAAACATGGACACAATTGAGCAGACATTGCTCACTGTGATGGTGCGCAGCAGCGTCCAGCGCCGACCCTTCTTGTCGGTGATATAGCCCCAGAAGTACGAGGAGCTGATAATGCCCAAAAACCCAGCCGCAGTTAACGAGGCCAGTTGCACCTGGTTTATCCGCAAATCGCACACAGAGGCGGGGCCAATGATGCCCATGCCCATGGTTTCGTGGATGGTCAGCATCTGTAGCAGGCCCAGCGTAATGGTGGCGTACAGATGCATACTACCGAAACCAATTTGGTCGATAACCTGATTGAAATTGTCCATCTCCCTCAAAAAATTAGCCCTGAACTCTGCTTCTGTGTGTGTGTGTGGGATGTTTTCCGTTGAGTTTCCTTTTTTATTATTCTGACTACAATCTCAGGGCCTAGGCCAGCTGGATGTTCTCCACCTCCTTGATGAGATCCATGTGCTTGAACTCGTCCGGCTTCCGGGTGAAGGTCTCCAGCAGACGCAGCTTGCTCTCGTCGGCCTTCAGGTAGAACATCTGCAACTCGTTCGCCAGACACTGTGCCTCCTGGGCGGTCAGTACCTTGCTGTCGTACTCGCCGCGCATCAGCACCACTCCCTTGTCCTCGACCTCTGTGTAGTGCACCAGGGTAAGGCACTCCGGTGCGTTCTCGTGGTGCACCTGATAGGCCAGCAGCGGGGTGAAGTGGACAGTGTTGGCGGAGAACTGAAGCATAATAAATTCGAAGCCCTCGCTCCTTGGCAGCGGCAGCAGGAAGACGGGGTGCTCCTTGGCCCGCGACATGAGGGTCTCATACTGGGTGGTGGTCAGTGTGGCGGCCAGAACCTCCTTGGTCTTGTGGTACTCCAGCCAGATCTGGGAGAGCTCCTCTGCACTCTTGTCGGCAAGCAGCTCCAGCTTCATAATGTCCGAGAGTTTCTTGTGGGGAATTTCGCCCTGCTCCTTGGCCTGCAGCTTCTCCTTGGGGTTCAGCAGCTCGGAATAGGATCTGTAAAGGGTACGGATTAGCCCATGGTTGCTTCTTTCAAGCACTCCGCTTACCTGGCCTGGCTGCGGCCATCCTTGATCGGGTTAACGACACGCTCCACCCGATCCAGGAACTCCTCCGCCGACGTCTGCTGCAGCTTGGCAATCTTGCCCGCGTACTTGGAGTAGAAGGGGTTCTCCTCCTTCAGCTTGTCGATGGCCTGCTCGGCGCGTCGGCTGGCGGACATGCTGATGCTGCGGCTGGCGGTCAGGGAGTTATTCAGAAAAACGCGAGAAAACACTTTCCGTGCACATGCCATTGCCCCCAACAAATTACACAACTTTTGACAGCTGATTGCCGCAACCGCTGGTCACACCAAATCTGTTATCAGCACAATCAGTGCAGCCACTCTAGCTAAAAGTGAACAACTCAAAAATATAGCCGTTTTTTTTAATCATTTGCGATTTCGGGTTATTTTAAAAATTATTGGAATATATATTTTTGGTAAATTTATTTTATTAAATTAAATTTTTGCAAGATATAAATTACAATTTTCAATTTACGATGTTCGCACTCAATATTATTTTTTAACTTATAAAGAAAGAGCCAAAAATCTTAAAAAATGCAATCTTAAAACATAGTAAGGTTTTAATTAAAATTGTTTAATTTTTTACTATCAAAATACTTAATTTTTTAAGTTAGGTTCTTGTTTAAAAAATGAATTTATTTTATATATACGTATACATGAATACATATATATTTTTCTAATTTCAAAATAACGATTTTCGAATCTATATACTTATAAATTATTAAATTATAATTTTAAAGTATTGGATATAATACCTAAATAAAAGTAAAATAATATAAAAAGTCCATTTTATATGTGTATTACTTTGTAAAAAACAGATATGGTATATGAAGTGCTCAATAATATAGTAATAGCCCGAGGTCAGCCAATTTATTCATACCGCCCAACTAATTGTACCAGTACATCAACCAGAAATTATATATTACACACAAGTGGTTCTCAGACACACTGTGTACTAGTACAACTTAATTTAAGTCTGAACTTCGACGCTCTCCAAGAAGCATTTGGTTAACAAATCCCCTGTATATTCACTTCATAAGGAAATGTATCTATTAGGGGTGCACTAAAAAAGAAAACTTCCTTGTAATAAGCTATGAACACAATATTACCTGCATCGATATGGCCAAGGGCGACGCGACGGCAACCCTTTGACGTAACGTATCTTTGAAATGCAATTGAATATAGATTGAACTCCTCCACCCCTGGCGGCGTAGTTCACTGTACGAATGAATCCAATTTTTGTATAAATAAGCGGAGCCCCTTGAAGGGGCTTCACATTGAAACTGACGTTTTCCCTTACATGTACTGTTTTCCGCCACTTACAAGTTCCTGCAACGAATTAAACGCATGCCATGGATACCGATATTCAAAAGTGTTTCAGGGGCAAAACGGTTTTCGTAACGGGCGCCACCGGATTTTTGGGAAAAGGTATTTGACCTGCATATATACCCGAAATGTAAAGCTCAAAGTGCGGCGTAAATTTAAGCAGCAAAAATTAAGTTGAGTTCACTTTGTTCTGCATTTAAGTTGTCATTGAAAAACTGTTGCGAACCACTGAAGTGAGACGTGTATACTTATTGGTCAGGCCGAAGCGTGGAGTGAAGATCGATGAGCGGATCACCACATGGTCGAGGGAACCGGTAAGTAAAAGGTTTGCAAAATCGCAGAGTACATCTCACACCCCGAGTCTCGTCTTGGATAAAGGTCTTTGACCTCTTGATCAGAGAGAGGCCGGAGGCCTTTCAGCGAATTTGTCCCATAGCTGGAGATTGCTTGGCGCCTGATCTCGGGCTGAGTGAGCAGGATCGAAGACTCCTGACCACCGAGGTGCAATTTGTCATCCATGGAGCTGCCACTGTAAGGTTTAACGAACCGCTTCACACTGCCCTCGCCATCAACACCAGAGGCACAAGACTGATGCTCCAATTGGCCAAGGAAATGACACTACTGGAGGCCTTTGTCCACATCTCCACAGCCTTCTCCAATTGCGTCATTCAGGACATCAAGGAGAAGTTCTACTCCGAGCTCCTCAACTGCAGCTCCCAGCAGGTTCTAGAATTGAGTGACCTGGTAAGTGACGAGCTGCTGGACAGCATGGAGCCTGCGCTACTTGGATCCTTTCCCAATACCTACACCTACACCAAGGCCCTGGCCGAGGACGTAATCCTGCGGGAAGCGGGTGGCCTGCCTCTTTGTGTTTTTCGGCCTGCCGTCAGTAAGTCAACTGCATCCTTAAGAATGAATATCCCAAAACAAAAAGTTTATCCATCATAGTTATTGCGGCCCATAAGGAGCCCACCAGCGGCTGGATTGACAACATGTACGGACCCATGGCCATTCTGTTTGGAGTGGCGCGTGGAGTGCTGCGAATCGCCACCATAGACGTCAAGGCCCAAGCCAGCCTGGTGCCAGTGGACTATTGTGCCAACCTAGCTTTGGCCTGCGCCTGGCGCACCACCAATGTCGAGCGTAAGGAGAAGGAGCCACCTTCCATCTACCAGTTGGCGCCCAGCGAGGGTAACAAGCTCACGCATGGCGAGTTTATCAACCACGCTCTAGACGGGCGCATGAGGTGCCCACTGACCAAGATGCTCTGGTACCCCTTTCTCCACTGCATGACGACCCTGTGGCTGTACCCCCTGGCCGCCTTTTTCTACCACACCCTGCCCGCCTACTTCTTCGATCTGGCCTTGTGGCTTCAGGGTCGAAAGCCGCGACTGGTGAAAATCTACCAGAAGGTACACAGCACCCTCATCATTCTGGGGCCCTTCTCGTGCAAGAGCTGGGAGTTTGCAACGAACAACACAGATCGTTTGATGAATCAAATGTCGGCGGCGGATCGGAAGTTGTTCTACTTCGACATGGCCAGCCTGGACTGGAAGGAGTACTTCCAAAGCGCCCTCGGAGGCATGCGAGTATTTCTGGGCAAGGACCCACTGACTCCCGAGTCCATTGCCAAAGGCCTGAAAGTGATCAAGCGGTAGATTCTTACTTTTCACTTATTTATTTTCCTTTAATAAGTTAATCTTCCTTACAGGCTGAAGCTGTTCCATCATATCCTGCAGTTCTGCCTGTGCTCTGTGGCCGCAGCTGCTGTGTGGTTTTTGCTAAAACTCGTACTGTAATTTAGAAGCAAATATTTATCAATGCATGTAAATGAATATATAGATAGGAATATATTTTTGTTTGAGTTGAAAACAATGTCAAAAGATCAATGCTGCCGTGCTGATATCGCGACTTTAGGTTTATCCGCTTTAAAAACTATAATAAAAAGAGATAACGAAATATATCTTAACTTCGCAATATTTATTTTATTACAATAAATACGCACATACTCTAATCTATATTATCACAATAACTTTCTCATTTAAATGCATCCGAACCGAAAGACTTTGAGTTTTAAATGGTTTTAATGCATAGTGAACCCGACTGCTTACATGTTTATTGCGGCATGTAAAGTCTGCTATATGGCACTAAAGGGTTAACAATGCAGTAATATATGTAAATTGTTCAGAGTATTTAATTTCTCGCAGAATAAATTTAAATCTACCGTAGGCCGGGTCTTTGCTCTTTGTGAAGTGTAAGCTGTTGACCACAACATAAATAGAACTGGCATTTCGAAAGACTTTCCGTTCTCATTAGTTCATCGACTCGCGAAATACCGTGTCTCTCGGTTCTAAGCAACATGGATTCTGGAATTCAGGAATTCTTTAAAAATAAAACCATTTTCCTAACGGGAGGCTCAGGATATTTAGGAAAAGGTATTCTGAATAATTTAAAAATTTCAAGAGCTTATGATCATGCCTTTCAGTGGTTACCGAAAATCTCCTGAGGACAACCGATGTGAAACGAATATACTCACTTATCCGGCCAAAGCGTGGTGTGTCCATTGAAGAACGCACCTCAGTTTGGGAGACGGAACCGGTGAGTCCTTAATATTCTCAGCTCCATGGTCAGTTACAACCCGAAACTCCTTAGATTTTCAAGGTGCTCCTAAAGGCCAAGCCCCAGGCCCTGAAGCGAATTTTTCCCATCGCCGGCGATTGCCTGGAACCGGATTTGGGCATAAGTGAGTCGGACCGGAAGCTGCTGGTCTCCGAGGTGCAAGTAGTTATCCATGGAGCAGCCACCGTGCGCTTTGACGAGGCGCTGCACTTGTCCCTGGCCATCAACGTGCGAGCCACCCGGTTGATGCTGCAGCTGGCCAAGCAGATGACACAGTTAGTGTCCTTCGTCCATGTTTCGACCGCTTACTCCAACTGCGTAGTGACTGAAATCAATGAGAGGTTTTATCCGGAGCATCTGAAGGATAATTCGGACAAGATATTGGCCTTAGGCGAGCTCTTGAGTAGTGAGACGATAGATAGCATGACGACATCGTTGATAGGATCCTTTCCAAACACTTACACTTACATCAAGGCCCTGGCGGAGGATGTGATCCGGAGGGAGGCTGGTGACCTGCCCCTGTGCGTCTTCCGACCGGCGATCAGTAAGTTAATAAATTAGGATACCCCAGAATCTGGCGCTGCAACTAACTTATCCTTAGTTATGCCTACCTACAAGGACCCCGTCGTTGGATGGACGGAGAATTTATATGGACCCCAGACCCTTATCTTTGGCACAGCTCGCGGTGTAGTGCGGGTCGTCATGGTAGATCCCAAAGTCATCATCAGTATGGTGCCGGCTGACTTTTGTGGTAACGCAGTCCTGGCCTGTGCCTGGCACGCTGGAGGAAATTCTCGAGAACTAGCCGAGGCAGGAGAGCCTCCTATTTACACGTTGGCTTCCAGCAAGGAAAACCAGATGAGCATCGGTACTTTCGTCCACTCAATATACGCTCATTGCAGTCGAATTCCGCTAACCAAGATGCTGTGGTATCCTTTTATCCTCTGCATTCCCCCCTTCCTCTTTCCGTTGGCTGCCTTCTTTTATCACACTCTTCCGGGATACTTCTTCGATGCACTACTTCTCCTTATGGGCCGCAAGCCCTTCCTGACAAAGCTGTACCGAAAAATACACAAGAATATTGCCATCCTAGGCCCATTCACACGGACCACCTTTAATTTTGGCATGGAAAACACTACGGGACTGCTGCATGCAATCTCCAAGCGGGATCGAAGCATCTACGACTTTGACATGGACCGTCTGGACTGGGTCGAGTATTTTTATGGTGCCACGGATGGCTTGCGAGAGTATATGGGCAAGGAGCCGCCCACCGAGGAGTCCGTTGCCAAGGCTGTAAAGCTCATGAAGCGGTAGGTTCCATTCTTTGTTATTCGATCTGCTTGATGATCAATGTTCCTTCTTTCCAGCCTTAAGATCCTTCACTATGGTTTCACGGTCACGTTGGTCTCAGTAGCCATGTACGGCTTGGTTCCTCTTTAAATGTATTCGTATTACAAATTCACAAAATATTATATAAATCAGCTTTAAATGAATTAAATAAATGCAATGCAATGCTTACGTCCCGTCTGTGTGCATAATCAAGCTTCGATTTAAATCTCGAGCTCGACAGCTTTCTAACACGTACCACTTCAAATTCAGGAGTGAGCTCGACTGTGAGATACCCGGCACCCTAAACTGTTCGCATTGAATTCAAAATGAAGTCTCCAAATGGCATTTAGTGAAAATCTTTCCAAGTCTCTCCGAAACTTTCAAAATAAGTTACGAAAATATTCAAAATCCAACAAGTCTATCCAACATACATATATCTTATTACTAAATTACTAAAATTAAGAATACATAGGAGTCAAGAAGCCGATTAAATCGATCCGACAGTAATGTTGATCAACTGTATACATTATTTATAGGTCGGAGAGGTCTGTTATTATAACCTTGTAACCAAAAATCCTTGCCAATTTTATCCTATAGACTTTTATATTGCGTATGTAAACTTTTCTAATTTAGAAAATTATATAAAATATATTATATTTTCAGGCTCCTGACAGGTAGCGGATAATCCCATTTCGAAGTCATACCCTTGCTAGAATGCAGACCTCGACCTATACAAGGTGCTGCTTCTACAATTTAAAATATATAGCGCTGATACTTTTAAACGAATTTCCAGTCTAATTGGTGCAGTCCGCTTTTGAGCAACATGGATTCTGGAATTCAGGAATTCTTTAAAAATAAAACCATTTTCCTAACGGGTGGCTCGGGATATTTAGGAAAAGGTATTTAGGAATATTTTAAAATTTTTAAGAGCTCATGATCATGCCTTTCAGTGGTTACCGAGAAACTCCTACGGACAACCGAGGTGAAACGAATCTATTCGCTCATCCGGCCAAAGCGCGGTGTGTCCATTGAAGAACGCATCTTATCCTTGGAGAAGGAACCAGTAAGTTTTTAGCCCCAAGAACGTGGCTGAATCTCACCTGCAGCCCTTTAGATTTTTAAGGTGCTCTTGAAGGCCAAGCCGGAGGCGCTGCACCGAATCTATCCCATTGCAGGCGATTGTTCGGACCCTGATCTAGGCATAAGTGACTCGGACCGGAAGCTGCTGGTCTCCGAGGTGCAAGTGGTTATCCATGGAGCAGCCACCGTGCGCTTCGACGAGCCTTTGCACTTCGCCCTGGCCATCAACGTGCGCGCCACCCGGCTGATGTTGCAGCTGGCCAAGCAGATGACCCAACTGGTGTCCTACGTCCATATCTCAACCGCTTACTCCAATTGTGTGGTGACTGAAATCGATGAGAGGTTCTATCCAGAGAACCTGAGCTACAGTTCAGATAAGATCCTGGCAATAAGCAATATTTTAGGTAATGAGAGAATGGACAGTCTGACATCTTACTTGATTGGATCCTTCCCGAACACATACGCCTACACTAAAGCATTGTCGGAGGACTTCATCCGGAGGGAGGCGGGTGACCTGCCCCTGTGCATCTTCCGACCAGCGATCAGTAAGTTTTCGTTATTGAGGATACCCTGAACTGTGAAACTGGAAATTGCCTATTTCAGTTATGCCCACCTACAAGGACCCCGTAATTGGCTGGATGGATAATCTCTTCGGGCCCATGGCAATTGTATTCGGCGCTGCTCGCGGAGTGGTGCGTGCCGTGATGGTGGAATCTAAAGCCAAGATCGGCATGGTTCCTGCCGATTATTGTGGTAACGTGACCCTGGCCTGTGCGTGGAAAACAGGACAAAATCCTGTCAAGCAAGGTGATGCTGAAAATTCTCCTATTTACACTTTGGCTCCCAGCGAGAAAAATACGATAAGCTTTGGTACCTATATCTCCAAAACACTCATACATCGCGATCTGACCCCGATAACAAAGATGATTTGGTACCCATTTCTCCTGTGTATTTCTCCCCCCTTTTTCCCGTTGGCCGCCTTTTTTTACCACACCCTTCCGGGATACTTCTTCGATGCACTACTTTTCCTCATGGGCCGCAAGCCCATCCTGACAAAGCTGTACCCAAAAATACACAAAAACTTCGCCTTCCTGCGTCCATTCGCATGCACCTCCTTTAACTTTGGCACAGCAAACACCCAAAGCCTGTTGGAGGCGATGTCCAAGTACGATCGCAGCTTTTACAACTTTGATATGGCCGATCTGGACTGGAACGACTATCTCAGATGTGCCATACATGGCTTGCGAAAGTATATTGCCAAGGACACAAATAGCGCTGAGTCCATTGCCAAAGCCCTGAAGCTCAAGAATCGGTGAGATCTATAATTTTATTTGATTTCGGCTTGCTGATCTAGGTATTTGTCTTTCAGGCTTAAGGTTCTTCACTATGTATCTGTGATGTTTTTGGGCTCGGCAGTTGCTTACGGAATGTGGATTCTCGCGAAGCTTTTTATTGGTTAAGTTTCCGGAGGGGTAGAAACTCTGTTATTTACTGAACTGGATTTTTTGAAAATATGAAAATATATGAATAAATATAGGGTAAGGTGGGGAAAAGCCGACCTAGTAAATGGTTTTGGCTATAAAAAAATACGAAAAAGTTCATTTTTGCTATGTTCAAAAATGATGGGGTAAACCCGACCGCCTATGTTTTTGGTTGATTTAGAACAGATATAACCTAAATATAGGTTTTGCAATGATAAATCAATCAATGTTATGTTATATAATGATAATAAAAGATAATAGAATTAAAAAAATGAAAATAGCAAAATAATTAATCAGTATCATCTGATTCGCTGCTCAAATAGCTTGCTGGCGTTTTTTGGTTCGAGTTGAACGTCTGGTTGGCTGCAATGTTAATGGTTTTGGTGTGATTGTTGTTTTTTTGGCTTTTTTTGCGGCAGGATTTACCCCACTATTTAGAGGTCGGATTTGCCCCACCACGTAATTTTTCATAAAAACGCAATTAAAAAAGAAATTATGAAAAAAAATGAACCAAACTTATATGCACTTTGTAGGACTTTATTCAAAGAATCTAAATCCACTTACCTTTTCATGCGATAACTTTGACAAAAAGAAATATCCTGCAGTTAATTATGCACAAAAATGAAACTTAAAGTTGTCAAAACAAACTTGTTGTCGTTTGACCATCTCAATATTGACTAATAAAATGGTGTCATACCACCATTTTCATTGTTTTCGATGCTCTACACGACAACACTAATATTAGTTTGCGTAGTGTTTCCGATTTTCGAAAACAGAGGGAGGTCGGGTTTACCCACACTGTCGGCTTTACCCCACCTTACCCTATATTTTTTGATTTATTATATGCTGTTGTAGTTATTTTTTAACCTAGAATGAGAATATAGTATGTAAGTATATTCCAATTTTATTTTAATACATACATTTTGACTAATTTGTTTACTCAAAACCCATTTGATTATAATTCACAGATTATAATTCACTTGGCATTACATTGCTATATTCAAAAATTCTAAAAAGCTTTGAAATGTATTCCGTATGTATTTCCGTATACGTAAACTAATTACCTAATTCCTCGACTTTAGGTTTTATTATAATCTAATTAAATGTTACGTTCTCTTAGCGATGGGACCTCGATCAAGAACATTCTTCTATAAAAAATAGAAAAAAAAACATTGAACAGTAAACTTTCAAATCATTTGACAAAAAATTCCCTTGACTAAAATGCACTTAAACAGCCATCTATTGAAAAACCAATCAAGTTCTTCATGTTAATTCATTGAGTCGTCCAAATGAAGTGCAGAAAACTCACCTCTAATCCATGCACGCGCCGAAATTATGTAATTTTGCCTTTGCTTTTCCTACTAAGTAGAATTTTAAATAAAGAGCACCGACAGTTTAGAATTGCTTTTCAGTCTATTCTGTGCGATTGGCGTGGGCAGCACCCAAGGAAAAACACATAAGCAACATGGATACTGGAATACAAGAATTCTTCAGCAATAAAACAGTTTTCCTTACTGGTGGCTCTGGATTTTTAGGAAAAGGTATCCCGAATTTGTAAAACATTTCTGCTAGTTACTGGATTATGGCTTTCAGTGTTGACTGAGAAACTCCTGAGGACAACCGAGGTGAAATGCATTTACTCGCTCCTGAGACCCAAACGCGGAGTGTCCATTGGAGATCGTATTTCAGCCTGGGAGAAGGACCCGATTTTCGGGGAGCTCTTAAAGGCCAAGCCGGAGGCCTTGCACCGAATCCATCCAATCGCTGGCGATTGCCTTGACCCGGATCTGGGCATAAGTGACTCGGACCGGAAGTTGCTGGTCTCCGAGGTGCAAGTGGTTATCCATGGAGCAGCCACCGTGCGCTTCGACGAGGCCCTGCACCTTGCCTTGGTTGTCAACGTGCGCGCCACCCGACTAATGCTTCAGCTGGCCAAACAGATGACCAAACTGGTGTCCTACGTCCATATCTCGACCGCTTACTCCAACTGCGTGGTGACTGAAATCAATGAGAGGTTTTATCCGGAGCATCTGAAGGATAGTTCGGACAAGATATTGGCCTTAGGCGAGCTCTTGAGTAATAAGACGATAGACAGCATGACGACATCGTTGATAGGATCCTTTCCAAACACTTACACCTACACCAAAGCTCTGGCGGAGGATGTGATCCTGAGGGAGGCCGGTGACCTGCCCATGTGCGTGTTCCGTCCGGCGATCAGTAAGTAAATAAAAAAAGGATACGATGACGCTGTTAATTAGCTGCTCTCAGTTATGTCTACCTACAAGGACCCCGTCGTTGGATGGACGGACAATCTGTACGGACCGATGGCCCTGGCTTATGGGGGAGCTCGCGGTGTTGTGCGGGTCGTCATGTCAGATCCTAATGTTATGCTCAGCGTAGTTCCGGCAGAATATTGCAGCAATTTGGCACTGACCTGTGCCTGGAAGACGGGAGTAGATGCTAGCCAAGGTGGTAAGCCAGAAAAACCTCCAATTTATCAATTTGCTCCCAGCGAAAATAATGAGATAACTCAGAAGTCATTTATCGACTTGTTGGTTATGAATCGAGACCGTACCCCTCTGACTAAGATGCTCTGGTACCCGTATGTCCTCTTGATTCCCCCCTTTCTCTTTTCGCTGGCTGCATTCTTTTACCACACTATTCCCGGCTACTTCCTCGATATGCTGCTGCGTCTCTCGGGCCGAAAGCCCATTCTGGTGAAAACGTATCAAAAAATACACAAGAATATAAACGTCTTACGACTGTTCTCCAATACCACCTTTCACTTTGGCATGTCGAATACCCAACGGCTGTTAGAGGCGATGTCTAAGAAGGATCGCAGCATGTACGACTTTGACATGGTTCCTTTGGACTGGACCGACTACCTAAGATGTTGCATAGCTGGCATGCGACTATATATTGCCAAGGACCCAAACACCCAGGAGTCCATAAGCAAGGCTCTGAGGCTTAAGAATATGTAAGGCTTAGTATTAGATTATGCGTTTACCCTCATTACTACCATCTTCCTTTGTAGTCTTAAGGTCCTGCACTGTGTCCTTTCGATCTCTTTGGCCACTGGCGCTGGATACGGCATTTGGAGATTGGCCAAGCTTTTCATTTGAGTTCGCGGAGACAGATGTGTGACTATAATTCCCTTGTGTTTTCTTAGGTTAAATATATATTCAGTTATTTACTACACGCTAAAATTATCTGAGTATTCAAAGATGCGAGGGAACAGTTACCGACTCAAATTAAGTAGTCTTCTTTTGGGCAGCACGCATTGTGTATAATTCTAAAATAGGTATTTTACATGAACTGAGCAATACAGAAAGCTTTGGTGTTATTGACAGAACCACGATTTTGGAATATCTGTGAATCAGTTACCTACTAATCAAACCCTTGTTATCTCTTTTCAATTTCATTTCTGGATTGTATTTAATATGGAATTAAATATAATTTATTTAAAAAATATTTTAAATGATTCTTTTGTCTAAAATATGACCAAAAGTAGTATCTCAGATTGATCAAATGTTGATCCATATTTTAATTAGGAAATAAAAAATGTGTGTATGTATGCAGATCTAAATCCGATTAGCACACGAAGTAAGCTCGTGCTACTCAGCTTTATGAGATACTTAGCTACTTAGCTTTACGATTTCCATAAGTTCAGACTTGTTGACCAATGGGTCAGTAGCTTTAATTTTCCATCGCGCAAAATATTAAATGTCTTCAGTTCACTTTTAGAACTACGGCTTAGAGTAAGCAATCATATACACAAAATTAAACTGATATTTAAGGATAGATAGAAGGAAGTTCGTTTGGCGCTGCACCTCTGGAAAAGGGTAAATATTTAGATATAAGAAAATCACATTATATTTTGATAAAGAGATTTAAAAAAAGGCGCACACAATAAGCAATTTTTCTCTTTAATTCTACGATTGCTTTATATATTTCATTTAACATTTGCTTTACTGTTTTTAATATATTCCGAATTATTGAACCACTGAGTGGTGTCCAATCAATAGCGTAACCTCTAGGTTGGTGCTTTTATAAATATAATTTATTTACCCATGCATAGTTAAATATTTAATGAATATTCATAAAATTATGAATTAAGGGTAAGTCGATCGATTTAATAGTAATTTCAGAAGATTACTCACGAAACCATTTAAATTATTAATTAAATTTTACTTTGCAATGACTATTATATAACGTAATATAAGTACCTCAAACTTAATTAATAAATACCAATAAATAATTCCAATAAATACCTTTATTTATTTGTATTCCAATATATATACCAATTAATTAGATCGTCAAAGCCCTTCATTTTTAGGCTTTCATAACCGGAATAGGGTTCCGTTTTAAGTTGATTTAATAGTATTCCAAAGGTTGCTTCGCTTAGGCTTGCATATAATTGACCGGATCACAGTTCGGGTGGCACAGAATGTTTATATATAAGCAGCACGGCCAAGCTATACTTATTTCTCATTGAAAAGCATTACAAGTCGCAAGCATCGGAGGCGTACGCTTTAGGCCCAACAATGGAGTGCGGTATTCAGGATTTCTACAAAGACAAGGTCGTGTATCTAACGGGAGCCACCGGATTTTTGGGAAGAGGTGCGTCCCGTGAGATTCCATTTAAATCCCTTGGGATTCATTGTTCTACTGCCTCTAGTGATTATTGAAAAGCTCTTGCGAGCTACGGATGTGAAACGTATATACGCCATGGTTAGGCCCAAACGAAACCAGGATATTCAGACACGATTTCAGAATTGGCAAAAGGATCCAGTGAGAGACAAATAACAGTTTTAATTGAGATATATATGTAGTGCTAATGTCCCTTTAGCTCTTCGAAGTCCTGCTCAAGTCGAAGCCCCAGGCACTTCAGCGAGTCTTTACCATCGCTGGCGATTGTCTCGAGCACGATTTAGGCATTAGCGTTAAGGATCGCCAGCTCCTGGCCTCCGAGGTGCAGATCTTCATCCATGGAGCTGCCACGGTGAGGTTCAATGAGCCCCTTCACATAGCTATCACCATCAACACGCGAGCCACTAAGCTGATGCTTCAACTGGCTAAGGAAATGAAGCACCTCCAGGCCTTTCTCCATATCTCCTCGGCCTTCTCCAACTGCCCTGAGTTTCACATCGAAGAGAGGTTCTATCCCGAACTCTTAAACCTCAATTCGGAGAAAATTTTGGCCATGACTGAGATAGTGGGAGCCAAAATGATGAACAGTATGTCTTCCGTACTCGTTGGACCTTTCCCCAATACCTACACGTACTCGAAGGCCCTGGCTGAGGATGTGATCCTCAGAGAAGCGGGAGACCTTCCCCTGAGTGTTTTTCGCCCGGCAATTAGTAAGTGTGCCTTTAACAAGTTTCGTTGTGAGTTTAAACACTTGAATTATTGTCCTTTATATTAAGTTATTGCCAGCCACAAGGAACCTGTTTTCGGATGGATGGATAATCTCTATGGACCGATTACCCTTATGTACGGAATAGCCCATGGAGTTATACGACTGGTTGGCTTTGACAAGAAGGGTGTCACCAGTTTTGTGCCTGTGGACTACTGCGCCAATATGGCATTGGCCAGCATCTGGCAAACCGCCAAAAAGGGCACTGCACGACACCCGAAGGAACAACCGCCCATATTCACACTGGCGCCGAGTATCTCAAACTTGCTTAAACATACGGACTTCGTTAAGCTCGGAATGAGCCATCGGGAGGAGTTTCCGATAAATAAGATGATCTGGTATCCATTTTTGACCTGCGTCGACAAGCCTTGGCTGTATACCTTACTCGCCTTCTTCTACCACACACTACCCGGATATATGTTCGATCTGATCCTACGCTTGGTGGGAAAGAAGCCCCGAATGGTGGATCTCTATAGAAAAATACACATTAATGTGACCGCTATTCAGCATTTTTTGTTCAACAGTTGGAAATTCGAGACAAAGAGCGCTGATAAACTAAGGTCTCTAATGTCGATTGAAGATCGGGAAATGTACAACTTCGACATGGAGGCTCTCGACTGGAAGGTATATTTCAAGTCTGCCTTGTTTGGCATGCGACTTTACTTGGTAAAAGAGCCTCCAACCCAGGAATCCCTTGAGAGTGGACGACGACAGCTAAAGCGGTAGGTTGTGTTAAACATTTTTCAGTTTCCCCCTTACTAATCTTGGCTTTTTGAATAGGTTGAAGATATTACACTATAGTTTCATGGCCGTGCTCCTGTTCATTACTGGGTTCCTATTGTTGTCGCTGCTGAAAATCATTATGAGATATGGTTAGATATATAATGAGGGGATTAATGCTCTAGACGGCTATTTATGAGCGTTTTTCTTTATCAAATAAATAGGAATAATTTAAAAATATTTGGATTTTTTTTATTTTTGTTTTTATTTACTTTGTTTGATTAATGTATTGTAAAGATACACATACATAAATTCATGGTTATGTAGTGAAAGAAATAATTGAATTACCTGAAGTTAATAAAAAGATATTCTCCCAAGTTTCCAAATATTTTAATTGGCCACTTGCTCCACATTTTATTCAAGAAATCAACAATGTAAGCAAATAAGACTACAATTTGCACACAACGTAAACCGATTCTGGTTATGCAAGAGCTTCGCGTAATTTTAGACTCAACCTAATACTTGTTGGCCCAATTCTTTACTTTTCCACCGCACGGAGCATTTTTTGATTTCACTTCATATCTAAATCCGATTTTCTCACGAAGTAAGCTCGCGCTACTCAACTTTATAAGAAACTTAGCACTTAGCTTTATGATTTGCATAAGTTAAGAATCAATCCGGATTCCAGAGCTAGTTGACCAATAGTTCAGTAGCTTTAATTTTCCATCACGATTGCAATCATATAAACAAATTTAAACCGCTATTTAAGGATAAACAGTAGAAAATCGTTTTTTACTTTTGGGAAAAGGAATGCGCATTATTTTTTTAATAAGAGATTATAAAGAAATGTTGTACACAATAAGCTTTTTTTGTATGACCAATTTTCTTCTTTAATTCTATATTATCTTTTTATTTGATTTAATATTTGCTTTGCGGTTTTCAATATATTGCAAAATTGTTGGACCGCTGACTTGTGTCCAATCAATGGTGCAACCACTAGGTTGCTGCTTTTAATGAAAGTCACGACTGTCTAGGATGTAGTTGATCCCGTTCCAATTATTGTCACTTCATGTAAATATTGAGATATAAATAGTTCAAACTTTTAGTCCAACATATACCTATATTTATATATATAAATATACATATATATTTTAGATTATTATTCCTTTATACCAATTAATTAGATCTTCATAGCCCTGCAATTTTAAGCTTTCATAACCGGAATAAAATTCCCTTTTAAGTATATTTAGTACACGCTTCCGCTGCTATTCCAAAGGTAGCTTTGCTTAGGTTTGCATACAATTGACTGGATCACAGTTCGGGTGACCCAAGCTTTCTGGCACAGCATGTTTATATATAAGCAGCACGGCCAAGCTATACTCATTTCTCATTGAAAAGCATTACAAGTCGCAAGCATCGGAGGCGTACGCTTTAGGCCCAACAATGGAGTGCGGTATTCAGGATTTCTACAAAGACAAGGTCGTGTTTCTAACAGGCGCCACCGGATTTTTGGGAAGAGGTATGCGTCCCGTGAGATTCCATTTCAGTCCCTTGGGATTCATAATTCTACTGCCCCTAGTGATTATTGAAAAGCTCTTGCGAGCTACGGATGTGAAACGCATATACGCCATGGTTAGGCCCAAACGAAATCAGGATATTCAGGCACGAATTCAGAATTGGGAAAAGGATCCAGTGAGAGACAAATAACAGTTTTAATTGAGATATATATGTAGTGCTAATGTCCCTTTAGCTCTTCGAAGTCCTGCTCAAGTCGAAGCCCCAGGCACTTCAGCGAGTCTTTACCATCGCTGGCGATTGTCTCGAGCACGATTTAGGCATTAGCGTTAAGGATCGCCAGCTCCTGGCCTCCGAGGTGCAGATCTTCATCCATGGAGCTGCCACGGTGAGGTTCAATGAGCCCCTTCACATAGCTATCACCATCAACACGCGAGCCACTAAGCTGATGCTTCAACTGGCTAAGGAAATGAAGCACCTCCAGGCCTTTCTCCATATCTCGTCGGCATTCTCAAACTGCCCTGAGTTTCACATCGAAGAGAGGTTCTATCCCGAACTCTTAAACCTCAACTCGGAGAAAATTTTGGCCATGACTGAGATAGTGGGGGCCAAAATGATAGACAGTATATCCTCCGTACTCGTAGGATCTTTCCCCAATACCTACACGTACTCGAAGGCCCTGGCTGAGGATGTGATCCTCAGAGAAGCGGGAGACCTTCCCCTGAGTGTTTTTCGCCCGGCAATTAGTGAGTGTTCCTTTGTATCATTTACAATTTAAGTTAGTTTTAAATTGTTGTAATTTATCTAAAGTTATTGCCAGCCACAAAGAGCCTGTTAGCGGATGGATTGATAATCTCTACGGACCGATTACACTTATATACGGAATAGGCCACGGAGTTATACGTTTGGTCGGCCATAGCAAAAAGGGTACCACCAGTTTTGTTCCAGTGGACTACTGCGCCAATATGGCATTGGCCAGCATCTGGCAAACCGGCAAAAGAGACATTATACGAGACCCGAAGGAACAACCGCCCATATTCACACTGGCGCCGAGTACCTCAAACTTGCTTAGTCATACGGACTTCATTAAGTTCGGAATGAGCCATAGGGACGAGCTTGCAGTAAATAAGATGATCTGGTATCCATTTTTGAACTGCGTCTCCAAGCCTTGGCTGTATACCTTACTCGCCTTCTTCTACCACACACTACCCGGATATATGTTCGATCTAATCCTACGCTTGGCGGGAAAGAAGCCCCGAATGGTGGATCTCTATAGAAAAATACACATCAATGTGAACGCTATTCAGCATTTTTTGTTCAACAGTTGGAAATTCGAGACAAAGAGCGCTGATAAACTAAGGTCTCTAATGTCGATTGAAGATCGGGAAATGTACAACTTCGACATGGAGGCTCTCGACTGGAAGGAATATTTCAAATCTGCCTTGTTTGGCATGCGACTTTACTTGGGAAAAGAGCCTCCAACCAAGGAATCATTTGAGAGTGGACGACGACTGCTAAAGCTGTAAGTGTGCTAATAATATATTTTTGTTTTCCCGTTATTAATCTTGGCTTATTTCAATAGGTTCAAGATATTACACTATGGCTTAATGACAGTGCTCCTGTTGATTACTGTGTTCCTATTATGGTCTCTGCTCAAATTCATTATAAAATACTAATAGGGATAACAAGAAGAGATCACACCTCGAGGCGGATATTTTCGACCGTTTTTCTTTACCAAAGGAATAGGAATAAATTAAAAACATTTAGATATTTTTTTATGGTCAAGTAATGTGTCTGCTTATATAAATGTATTGTACAATTAGACATACATATATAAGTAAATGGTTATCTAGTGAATAAAATAATTGAATTACCTGAAGTTAATAAAATGCGCTTCCCCCAAATTGCCACATATTCGAATTGGCCACTTGCTCCACATTTTATTCAAGAAATCAACAATGTAAGCGAATAAGACTACAATTTGCACACACCGTAAACCCATTCTGATTATGCAAGAGCTTTGCGTAATTTTAGATTCAACCCAATAATTGTTGACCCATTTTTTACTTTTCCACCGCACGAGCATTTTTTGATTTCACTTCACTTTATGAATCGAGTGAAAATAATTAAAAATACAGACATATAAGAAAGCCCATATATGTATTAAATTTTACTGATTTGGGAGCTTCTCCTAAGAAAATACATATATCACTAGAATCGACTTAACATTTCCATTTAGAGAATTTTAAGAAGATTTTAAAAATGACTTTAATGTAGAAAATTTGTATTGTTATAGGTCATAAATCTTTAAGACTCTATTAACAGAAACAAAATTTTTCCCCATTAAATATTTGCCTTATTATTCGGTAGATCAAGAACAAATAAAAACTAATATGAATTATTATATCTGAAGATTCGATCAGTGAATCTTTTGTAGCTTAACCCCTGCGACGCCTCCTCTCCTCGGTATCGCGTCTTTTGTTGCGTCTGCGATTGATCCTCCGACTGATGCGCCGCCTGCGGTGATGGAGAGTCCTGTGGGTGACTGGGGTCGATGTGGTCGTCGTCGTTGTGGAAGCCACTGTTGTCGTGGAAGTTGTTGTTCCCGTGCCTGTTCCAGTTCCCGTACCAGTGCCTGTAGCAGTTCCTGCACTTGAGTCTGAATCCGAAGAGGCACAATCAACTGGGAGCAAGTAGATGGCCAAAAGGGCCACAGTCAGTGCGAGTAGAAGCCTCATGGTTAAAGTTCGACGGGGAGAGATAAAGAACTGTCTGTGGACTGAATCTGGCACCTTTCCATTTATAGTCCCATGAGGGAAGTGGAAAGGTTTCATACATCTAATTCAAAACTACATGTGCTTATTTTTACAATTTTACGTTTCCAAATATTGACTAAAATTCGTTTGTTGGTACAGACCGTGTTAGCTTTGCACTCAACTAAGCTAATATGTACAAGCTATATTCAATTGAACAGAAGTTTTCTATTCAACTAGTCTGTCTTTGTTTACTGTATCATGTTAAGTGTAATTGCTATTTTTGGAATTATAATTTAAAAGGAAACTAACCAGCTATGTCTGTTGAATCCTTTCTCTCAATCGAAGTTAATTTTTGTATCATAAAATAAGTCTTAATTTTATTAAACTTGGTGTTGGTGTGGTTGGTTGTTGCAAATACACTTAATTATTGAATTATTTTAACTTCGTTTATCATTTATCACTTTATCATTCTTATTATCAATAACTTCAAACATGTTTAATGTTTGTAGTTAAGTTAAGTTTAATGTAATAAGCTGAAATTATTAAAAATTATTCTTGAGCCTAACACATTAAAGAATTAATTGTTAATAAATGAGGAATAATTATAAAAATATTAAGAATGTATCATATATCTGTTTTCTTAGAATTTTATAATTTTTTATGTATATATAAAACAAAATATGAAAATTATAAAGTTATCTCATTTTTATGATAGATATTAATGATACAATTTCTTGAAGCAGTTTATAATAATTTTCCTTGAAATTTTGGAATTATTCTTTGGCGTAGTCAAATTTCAAATATTAAATGGATGAATTTAATTTAAAGGCAAGGCAAAAAATATCGCTAATCGATATTTGGGGAAAAAAAAAATCACGATATAAATATTTCATTTTTAGAAATATCTAGCGGGGAAATAGCTAAATTGGCAACGCTGCAAGCCAGGTTTCTGAAACAGGGGCTTCCCCCTTTATTTTGGGGTTTTTGTCGTCCTAAGGGGAATTTTAGGGGTTTTTTGGAGCAGTATTTTTTTAATATTATGAAAAAGCATTGTAAAAATTATAAACTCTTAGAAAAATTATGGGTCTTGGACTTTTAGCGGGAAATTTCAACTACTTGCGATTTTTAGGGGGAAAGCCAAACTCTCGTCTGGCCACACTGCGGCCGGCAGTTGTGTATTCAAACGCTCGTGCTGTGCTTAGAAACCTGTTTCCTCGGCTCAATTCGTAAAAAACACTCGAGCGTGGCGCACGGTGCAATTCCTCCGACTGGTGGGTACCACGGCCGCTGGCCCCCTCCCGCAGAAAATCTATACGCTGTGCATAACGAATAACTCTAAAATTGGTGCAAGCCAGCGTTTCTTTATTGATTTACCCCGCGATTCGTTCCGTCCCGCTCGCCTGTGTGCAATAAATAGAGGAAAAACTGTTCTGGCTTTCGGCGAACATTGCATAATTCTGGTCGCGCTCGTTAAGCCCATTTCCAAGAACGCTGTTCCGAGAATTACGCAGAAGAAAGACGGTCCGAAGCACCCGCAAAAGGATAAAACAAAAAGAAGAAAAGTGCCGCAGCAACGAAAAGGGGGGATGCGCATAATAATTAAAGAGAAAAAATAATACACAATAAGCGCAGCTTGGCTTCTGGTGGTCCGTTTGTGCTTGTTATTCTTATATGTGACATAACGGTTCTAGGCCCTGTGCGCGAGGGGGAGCGAGAGGGAAACACAAGCTGATTTCTGCGCTATCTGTGAATTAATAAATATTTTCTTTCCGTGGAAGATTTTCGGACTGCAGCTAACGTTTGCATTTAAATTGCAGATCTTAATCGTAGAAGCAGCAGCGGCACTCACACACGCACGCCCGACCGCCACCCTGCAATAACAAATACACTGCCGACGTCGCTGCAGCAGAGCTTAAAAACAGAAACTAAAAAACAAGTGTTGTTGGTGCACCCACAGTCGTTGTTGTTGTTCGCCATGCTGAAAGCGCTGCTGCTGGCGCTGCTTTGCGCCGCGAGCGCAGCTGCCGCCGCCGACCTGGCGGACAAATTGCGCGATGACTCGGAACTCTCTCAGGTGAGTCAGTGGAAGAACAGTGAAAGAGGAGGGGCGAGAAAAGAGGTGGCGAAAGAACACTGTGGTAGTGGTAGTGGTAGCAGCAGAAACAGTTAAAGTAAATACAGCACAGACTGTGTCTGAGACCAAATCCCCAAGCCCCCGTGCACCCTACGCCCCTGCTCATCCGTCAGTACAGTTGATCCTGCCTATGTTCTAACCACCTTGGCTCGAGCTGGAAGCTGTTATAAGGAATTGAAAGTTGTACGCTAAGAAATATTTGCATCTAGTTTCAACCTCTAACAAAATGCCAAGCTATTTTTGCATTTTATAGTTATTTCTCAGCATTATAAGCCGGAATACCTGCAGAGTATTCTGTGAATTCTTGTGGATTTAAAATTAAAATACGTTAAATTTATTTTAGTATTGGCATTAATTTAAAATAGAGAAAGCTTTAACAAGTTACTTTTGATAGTTTGCCTCTGACGTAAAGATACATATAGTTATTTCAAGGCCCATTACATGGAAATATTGAATTAAACAAAATATGGTCCAAAATTATTTAGTAAAAAACGAATAACCCTTGCTTTCAAATTGTTGGGCTAAAAATAGTTGATGAATTTCCGGTAACCTTCCCGTCCAATTGTGTCGCTTGCCAACTATTAGTTCCAGTTACCAAAGTTCAATTGTAGCCGAGCCCGCCCCCCCACAATTCGCTGGCCTTGAAAGGAAAAGCCTTGACAGGAAAGGAGCCTGCGCAAGAGGGACGGACTGAGGCACCCGCTTTCCGCATTCCGCATTTGGGCACAGGTAGTCGTCGAGGCTTTGGCAGCATCGTCCTTGACCTTTAGACAGCTCACTTGTTGTTGGCGCTGCGAAAAATCGATGATGCTGCAGGAAATCCAGGTTCCTGGCCAACCAAAAACTAACGGTCGCTACTAAACTCCACTTGGCCACATTTTGTATGCATGGCGGAGTCTGCTTGGTTATGTAAAAATGAAAAGCCACATAAATTAAGCAAAAGTCGGCGGTCGTTGACGTCCACTGAGCATAACAGTTTTATATTTAGTTTTGCCTTTTTACACCTTCACACGCCAACACACACAGTCGCACAAAAAAGAGGCACATAGAAAAACACATTAAAATGTAAAAAAGTCAGAAGCCAACAAAGGTACGCGGCTGAAATAACAAGAACATGTGTAATGCACACAGAGGCGGCGGCGACGGCGGCTTCAGCTGTCCAAAGGGTTACCCATTAACGAATTTTACGCCAGGGGTACAGCGATCAAAACCAAGAGATAAAACTATTGATTTATGAGGGCCAGGTCATGGAACGTACACGCCTTTAAGGCAATCTATATCAATACCTTGAAATTAAAACTAATTAGAGAAAGAAATTGAAATCATAAACCATCAAATTTGAGAGAAGAAATTGTTATTTAAATATTTTTTATATGAGAAAACATTATCAGATATTTCTTAAAACCTCCTCGATTACTTAAACCCCTGCTAAAAGTTCAACTCTGCTTAACATATAATTCCCAAAATACTTGTCAGCTGAGCAAAAAGGTAAAGAGTATTCGGAGAAAGAAAAAAGAAAGCGTGCGACAGAAGACTAGAAAGAGTGGGACAGCGGGTGGTAATTGTTGCAGCCGGTGTCTCTGTGCCTCAGGGTCTCAGGGAAGTAGCTGCAGCCAAACATCCGCACACAACCTATTCAAGTCGCGATATAGCAAACAGAGCGTACAGCGAGAACTAAATCGGGAAGGGGGTTTCGGCTTGCTCATTTGCACCCTTGCATTTGGGGTATGGTAACTTTGCCCAGAAGTTTGCCACTTTCAGTGGATAGTGTTTCCGGCCTGGTATTATATGGGGGTGGTTCGGTTTGTTCGTCATCAAATAGTAGGGGCGGGAAGTAATCTTTGGTCACTTATGTAAATTTTTTGCCATAAAGGGTAGGATACAAGTCAAACATAGCATATCAAATTCTAAGTTATGTCTTATTTATTCAGATTAAGTGATTAAGTGTTTTCTCTCCTTATTTGTATTGGAAACATTTTCCAATTTTTGAATTAACTTGGCCAGAAAATGTATCTGGAAGTGTATCTTAATCCCCTTGCCTTTCCTTTCCATTCTTCAGTAAACCTGCACTCCTCATTATATGCTGATAAGTTAGATAAATATAGGTTAGACCTATCTTGGCTTTTGCGGCTTACGGCTTGTGGTTTTGCTTGGCAGATCACTGGCGATCAGCAGGGAGTTTTCGAGCGGATGCCACATTCCGAGCCGATCTCGTACTGCTAGCCAGCAATTTACTCGGTCTATATATAGAGCTCATTGAGAGAAACACAGCCAAGCGATTTTAATCGCTTTGAGTGAAAATTCAGCCGAAATCATTTCCATACATACATATGTATGTATGTGGATATATCCATGTTTATGTGCGGGTACGAGGAATAAGAAATGAGAAATGGGGAATGAGCTGACCTCCTGCGATTGACCCCCACTTCCTGTCGTGCGTCCAACGTCTTGTGCGTTTTATTAATTTTAATTTTTAACCTTTGACTGATGCAACAGAGGCTGAGCGGCGGATCGTCGCTGTCGTCTAGGAACGCTCAATGTACAGTGCACTACAGAGGGCACGAACACTCGCTCGCAGCATCATCGAATTCAATTAAATTTAATTTAAGATTACAATGCGATGCCAAGGCGCGTTATTTGATATGCGACGAGCTCCATTTCAGCCGAGGCGATGAATGAGCCACGACTGACCTTAATGGATCCACGTCCACATGCTCATAGACGGAGGAGCTATGTGATCCGTGGCGTGGGCGAGAAACGGCCTCGGAGTGATGCCAGTAGTCCCCCCCTTTTTGAACCCCCTTTTCCACTATTTCCCTGTACTGTACCAATTAAAAGAGAAATGCTGCTCGAGTCTCAAGTCCCCAGGGGTTGAGAGACCGCTTTCGCTTATGTTTTCTGTTTCTGCTGCCGCTGCAATTATCAAAAAAAAAAAAAAAGAAAACAATGATACAACAGACATATGCATATATAATTTGTACCAATTAAATTTATTTATACAACATGCACTCGCTCAGAAGGAAACCAACATTGCTCCAGACCCCCAGCTCCTGCTCCGATTTCAGTCCCTATTCCATACCACGAAGCTTGGCTCGTTCTCTTGGCTAATTAGTTTTAATGGCTCCATTAGACAGACAATGATGATGGAAATTGAATCTCCTCAAGTGCCACGCCCCAAAAAATCCCCTGCTCTCGTTTTGTAGTTGTTTTGGTTTAGGAAATTAGTACAATTTTTGGCTACAATTGGAAAGAAAACAACAAGTTTGAACTGCCAGCGGTTCTCTCTTTCTCTCTTTCTTTCTTTCTCTCTCTCTCTATCTATTTCAGAGCACTGCCAATTCCTTGAGGCGCCTTATGCCAGTTAGGGTAAGCTGCAATTCCAAAAACCAAGCAAACAGAAACAACACGAACACAATTAGGCTACACAACATGTAAAACCAGAGAAACAACAGACACTATCACAACGAACTTTCACATGTTTTGTACTTAATTTAGTTAACAAAAATATCCATCGAGCCATTGGCCAAATTATTGTTTGCCCCGCCGTCTGACTCGAACCCTTGATTTTGGGGTGCGTCTGCCACCCGAGGGGTCATTGGCTTGGCCTGGCACTTGGCTCTTGGCACCCGGGAAAAATCAAAATGCGCTTTCCAAAACCCTCCCCCTCTTGGGAGCTGCTGCTGCGTGTGGTGTTTGCATAGTAAATGAGACGTCGCTCCATCCAGAAAGGGAAACTCTTTATCGTTGACAGGATAATACACTAACAATTGCTGAAAATTCATCAGGGCTTCCGAAAAAGACTCCCCGGGGAAAGGCTCTAGCGTCCTTATCGTGATGATCTGCCAAAAGGGCCGGAAACTCCCTTGCTTTCATCATCAACATCATCAAATGCAAAACATTCGATAACGAAAATTTATGAAAGTAATTGCATCTAATTGTCAAAGGCACCCGAGGGGGTTGAAACTAGAAAGGATGCTGACAGATGGCCCATGGAAAATGGCCGCCCAGCGAAAGTGTCGCTCGGTTTTTTCAAGTAAACAGTATCTATTCGGTATTGGGTACATTTCCCATTGAATCTCTTGAACCTGGTACCTGAACGTATCCCATATCAACCTGTGACATATGCCACAGCCAATCCCTAATACCCCACTTAGCCAGCAGGGCACTCTCCTTAAGATAAGCGAAAACATTTTGAGAGCGAAATAGAAACCGGCCAAGCAGTTCTGGCCAAAACCGAAGACGGGATAAGAACAAAGCCAGCGGCGACTCGAATGTCCACGACCAGGACAACCACACCGATATAACGACAACGACAACTGACGGTCTCGAATTACCTAAAAAAAAAGACAAAAAAAAAAAACAAGAACAGAAAACAAGAACACAAAGTATTCACACTCAAGAAAAATAACAATATAATCCTTGATGAAGATTATATTATAAAAGTTTCAGGATATTTTTTAAATACAGAGCCCGTGAAAAGCATTTTTACAGTTTCGTTAAATATATAATATTTTCGCCTAATATATTTCTATATTTTCCAATTTAAATTCAAGAATACTAAGTTTTAAATGAGTTTTATTGATTGATTGGCTAGATCCGAGATCTCTAAAACTTAATTTTCAAATTAACCTGTTTTTCTCGGTGTGCATGCGTGAGTATTGACGATGCCAGAGCATAGATATCTATGTGCACCAGTCAGGGGGAACTGGAAAAAGGGAAAATGTTAAAGGAAAAGGGAAAGGACCGACTTTAGAAGCCAAATTGCCATGACTCATGCTGGGCAACAGCGAAAACACGAGAGAGTCACACGAGCATTTTAAAGAAGGGCACGGAAAAAGGTGTTGTCCTCGACAGGACACGCACCCACACAGGCAAACGGACACACACTCACACACACACTAGACCCAGACAGGACCTCATAAAGCTGACTGGGAATGTGCAGCGGGGCGTGGCGGACAGTGGTTCTCCTCGGCCGCAGAGTGTGCGGTTGCATGCGGCCATAGTCACATGTGGCAGGGGCAGGTGGTGCCGGGCCAGGCCCGTCCCTGTCCCGGACCTGGTTTAGGGTCAGTGGCTGGTCTATTTGGGGTGGCTGGGTAATGCATTTTCACATCCCACTCTCGATAGAATGACACACTAGTCGCCACTATACAAACCACCCCGGGACTTACGTAATTGGTTCAATAAACCTTTTTTTCAGGACACATGCATAATGTGCTGTTCCTCATTTTATTAGTTTGTTTGAGGTTGCCATGGAAGTTGGCCGGTTGCCGTTTTGCCAAAACCGATAAAGAACCAACCAACCACCCCGAAAGGCACCCCACCCCCATCCCATTACCCCGCCAGAACCACCACCCACTACTCGCACTCCCCACTTGGTTCGATAAGATATATTGGCAATATAGAGCGCATCGAATGAGTGTAACGAACCCGGTCTATCTTTGCAGTTCTACAGCCTGCTGGAGAGCAATCCCATTGCCAACTCGACGCTTTCGCTGCGCAGCTGCACGATCTTTGTGCCCACCAATGAAGCCTTCCAGCGCTACAAGAGCAAAACCGCCCATGTGCTCTATCACATTAGTGAGTTTCATATTCAATTAGTTTGATTAAAAATAATTAAAATATTCACATACTCATCACCCACCCCCACAGGCACGGAGGCGTTCACCCAGAAACGACTGCCCAGTTACGTGTCATCGGACATGGACGGCAATCCACCGCTGTACATCACAAAGAACTCCAATGGTGACATCTTTGTGAACAATGCCCGGATCATCCCCTCGCTCAGTGTGGAGACCAACAACAACGGCAAGCGGCAGGTCAGTGGCCCGCATTCCTTGCCATAAAGCAACCTGTTAAATCTTTATCTGTCTGCCCACAGATCATGCACATCATCGACGAGGTGCTGGAGCCGCTCACCGTGAAGCCTGGCCATTCGGATGTCAGCAACAATCCGGATGCCCTCAACTTCCTGAAGAGCGCCGAGGAGTTCAACGTGGACAACATCGGTGTGCGCACCTACCGCAGCCAGGTGACATTGGGCAAGAAGGAGTCCGTTTTCGAAGCGGCCGGACAGCACACCTTCCTCGTTCCCGTGGATGAGGGTTTCAAGGTTGACCTCACATTATCAGTATTATATTTGGTAGATGCCTAAGAAACTCTCTTGGATTACAGCTCTCGGCTCGCAGCAGCCTGGTGGATGCCAAGGTCATTGATGGCCATGTGATACCCAACACTGTCATCTTCACTGCCGCCGCTCAGCACGACGATCCCAAGACTTCCGCCGCCTTCGAGGATCTCCTCAAGGTCACCGTCAGCTTCTTTAAGCAAAAGAATGGCAAAAGTAGGACGAGATTATGGCTCATAAAAAATTATACTTAATATATTTACTTTCAGTGTATGTCAAGTCCAATACCATTGTGGGAGATGCCAAGCACCGTGAGGGCGTAGTTCTGGCTGAGATCGTCAAGGCCAACATTCCAGTTCGCAACGGAGTCGTCCATCTGATTCACCGTCCGCTAATGATCATCGATACGACGGTCACACAATTCCTGCAGGTATGTGGGGTGTCGAGGGAAACTGAATTGTGCATTTGTAGACACAACACCGACACAGACACAGACAGACCAGACACACACAAATAGAAGCAGTGATAGTGCCTGCGGCTTGTGATAAGGCTTGGCATTTTGATTGGCTCGGCACGCACTGAAAGATAGCGCTGGCGGCGACCAAGAAGATACTAGGAGACCAATTGAATCGCTTGCCAGCCCCAGCGAATGCTAAAACACATGAAAACACATACACACACATATCGAGCACTCGGCTTATCTTTGCTTTTTGTTGAGTGCCTTTTAAATTCCACAAAATAGCCGTCAAAGGGGTGATATTCCCCAGGCCACAATTTCCGAAGCGCTCAACTGAGGGCAAAGCCAAACCAAATTATCTTGCACTCAAATACCACAGATTAGACACATACAATAGATCAATAGATCTCTACTCCAGATCCAAGCGAAAGTAACCCCTAGGTACATTTCCCTAATACAAATAAACCCAAAGTCTGATTTTACCAAGAACCGAATTTCTGTGTAAAAACTTGTGCAACATTTCTAAAAAAAACCAGAATCTTGCTCAGTTCCTTTGATTTTCTCAATTCGGTTCTATGTAAAATCAAAAGCAAAATTTTATTTTAAAATAATTTTTAAAATATAAATTTTATTTTAAAAAAATTTTGGGTGTAATGTAAGTATTGCCAAAAAACAAAATAGAAAATCCAAAAAAATATATATACCTAAACGCCATGTAAATCATGTAAATTTTTTCTATGAATCAGATTTCCCTATCAAAATGCATTTCACTGGCAGTTATTGACTGACTCAGTATTGGGCAAGGCGCTATTAATTGGCCCTTTAAATGAAATTCGAAACGTGACTTAGTCACGTATTATTGGCTGAAATCAAAATTGCTAACAAGGCATAGCGCTTTGCTCGATATGCACTGGAATCAACGAAAACTTCATTTACCAAACTACTCCCATTGTTCTCTATTAAATGTATTTAAATGGTCTCAAAACTGAGAGAAGAAATTGAGATGTTCATTGATTGGCTTGAAGCTCGATGTTCCCCCTGCATATATCAATCTATGATCAGTCACCGATCATTCGCTGTTCGCTCGCTATCAGCCGGCATGCTTGATCACATCGTAACCGTAGCTTTACTATATAAATGTTTCTTCTGCGCATAATCCGCAATACCCAGAGAATGGCTCTCCCTCATCGACACACATACACACATTATAATACAGTGCGTTTCGAAACTATGGGAATGCCTTAATTGCGATCGTAGTTCCCGTTTAGTTGTGAAACGGACTGTGCAGTTGGTATATATCAATCGAATCAGATCGAATCGTCATATCGTTTTATTGCAATATCATTTTCGAAATTCCACTATAGTTCTGTTGTAATTACTCGTGCTCTGCTCTTTTGGCTACACTTACTGATCCATACCTCTATCCTTTGTTTCTCGCAACATGCCGAAAAATTGTATTTAAAACTACAAAAAAACACAAACCAACCAACCACATATCGCTCTAAAATTGAAAACGATGCACCGAAAAATTGACAAAAACCAAACCGTTGACGCATTCAGTCGTTCAAGGTAAACCAAAACAAGATCCAAGTATATTATTTATTTGACTGATTTGTTAAAAGTTGCATTTTGATTTGCATCCCCCGCCCCTGTCTTTATTACTTTTGCATGAAACACCTTCCGTTAAAGGCTTTAAATTGGTTGAGTTTAGTGATTTTAAAAAGATAAGATAATATAAACACCCTTAGATAAAAATATTCAGCACTTACTTCTTATATTTAAAGCTAGGGATGTATTATTTTGGGAGCTTTTTAAAGTTTTTATTCTGATTTATGAAATGTTTCATTCTTGCTTTTGACTTCCATAACATATTATTTCCTTGATTGTGCGTTTAAACTATATGTTGTACTGTTTGGCCTTTATATTTCCATATCATTTTTAAACTGGCTGCAATGTTTAACAGTCCATTGACATACTTTATTAGCTGATAGTGTAAATTACAATGTTTGATTCGCTGTAAACGTTGAAAAGTGCACGCCAGTTCCATAGCGATCAGCAATTATGTAAATATATAAACCAGACCGTCTGCCTGCTAACTGCAAAATGCCTAAGACGAAACGAAAATAAAATATATATTTCCATTGTGCTTCTTTCAAATGTGTTCTTCTGTGGCGGAACAACTATACGGCACTCTGCGTGGATACAAAAAAATATCAAAACAAACAAATATCCGATTTCTATGAATGTGTGTTTAAAATTACAAAATCTTATTCGAAATTATCCTCCTACTTCTAAAACTTCTGCGTTTTGTAAACCGATTTAGTTCATGAACGTAAGTAACACCAGCAACAACAACAACAAGCAGAACAAGTACAAGAATCACAACAACAGTCATCAGTGCAACGCTTCGCTATCAAATTGCCATCCAACCCAACCAACGCACAATCGAATCACCACTCGAATAATAATTAAATACTTATAAATTCAGACAGCCGTAGTGAATCATTTAGCATTATTCCCCTCGATTCACCATTCAATTTGGCCAGCCATTAAATCCCCAAAGCAAACCTTATATCTGTTGTACTGCCCTAGAAAAAGAAACCCCCTAAAACCCCGTAAGCTTATGCGTATCCTCTCCCTTCCATGCAACAGTATGTTTTCTTAGATTATTATTTCATGTTTTGGGAAGTAATTCCGCACAAAAACGAATCCAACTGAATAATTATGCTTTCTCTTTCGAAGGAGAATGCTGAGAACGGAGCTCTGCGAAAGTTTTACGAGGTTATCATGGATAATGGAGGTGCAGTCCTGGATGACATCAACAATTTGTCGGAGGTGACCATTTTGGCGCCCAGCAATGAGGCTTGGAACTCCTCCAATATCAACAATATTCTGCGGTAAGACCAATCTGGCAAGAAATTACATTTCAAACTCCAAATAAAAACGTTTACAGAGACCGGAATAAGATGAGGCAGATTCTGAACATGCACATTATCAAGGACCGCTTGAATGTTGAGAAGATCCGACAGAAGAATGCCAATTTGGTAGGTATCTCCTAGAACTAACCAAAGATTAAGAGTCGCTAATTGAAGACCTTCATGCTTGCAGATTGCCCAAGTGCCCACTGTCAACAACAACACCTTCCTGTACTTCAATGTCCGCGGCGAGGGATCAGATGCGGTGATCACCGTCGAAGGTGGCGGCGTCAATGCTACCGTTATCCAGGCTGATGTGGCCCAGACCAATGGCTTTGTCCACATTATCGATCATGTCCTCGGAGTGCCATACACCACTCTGCTGGGCAAACTGGAGTCCGATCCCATGATGAGGTGAGTCTTAATTTGTGAATGCGTACAAAGCCTTGTTATAACATAAATATTATATCCGTAGCGATACCTATAAGATGGGTCAGTTCTCGCACTTCAACGACCAACTGAACAACACCCAGCGGCGCTTCACCTACTTCGTGCCCCGGGACAAGGGCTGGCAGAAGACCGAGCTGGACTATCCATCGGCACACAAGAAACTGTTCATGCAAGATTTTGCCTATCATGTGAGTCTTTGGCCCACCGATGCTTTTTCTATCCGAAACTCACTGATTTCTCTTTACAGTCCAAGTCCATTCTGGAGCGTCATTTGGCCATTTCGGACACCCCGTTCACCATGAAGGATCTTGTGAAAATTTCGCAGGAGTCTGGCAGCGTCATTCTACCCACATTCCGTGACTCCCTCAATATACGCGTGGAGGAGGAGGCTGGACGTAAGTACCGAATCGTTAAAGCCAAGGGCTCAGCTTAGCTGCTTCTTCTCTCAATTCAATTCAATTCAAGTCGATTCGATTCATTGAAATTTGATTCGATTCTCTATTGGTACTCTCCCCCACCGTGCTGTATTACTAACCGAACCTGTTTTTCTACAACTCTCGAACTAAATTTCTCGCTTTTTGCTTAACTAAATCTAACCGTTGTCCAATCGAAAGATCTACATGATGAGTATGCTAGTCACGAATGGACTGGTGAGTTCTGTCGTTTGTCAAACCCACATCCACGCACAGCCCACAAAGCCCAGAAAAAGACCCCGACCTGGCCATAACCATGCCCGTCCATAGCTCAATCGCTCATTGGGCAATCCACTAGCATCAGTAGACAACCATCGAACCTGCATATGCTCTCCTTTTTGGTCATTGTTTAACGAAAACTACCTCCTCTTGCAGGCTATGTGATCATCTGGAACTACAAGAAGATCAACGTGTATCGGCCGGATGTGGAGTGCACCAATGGGATCATCCACGTCATCGATTACCCGCTCCTGGAGGAGAAGGATGTGGTCGTGGCCGGAGGTAGCTATTTGCCAGAATCAAGCATTTGCATCATACTGGGCAACCTCATAATGATAACAGTAGCCAAGTTCTTGAACTAAACGCATCCGATATGTAAAAACCAATCCAATCGAATCCAAAGCAAATGCAAATCAAACAACAGCCACAACAACAGTCGTCAACCGAACAAGAAACCAACAACACTCACACTCAGTATCCGAATCAGAATCAGACTAATGTGACATCCCCCCAATGGATGTAGATAATCAGCACTAGTTTGTTGATATTGAAGCAACCGAAACTGTATCTGTAATATATGCGTCACAAGGAACGATCATCATTCCATGTCCACCCAACCACACACACACACACACTCGCTCCATCATCAGAAAACACGCATGCAGAAAACAGAAAACTGCCTGCCGAATTTGCTTTTTCGCTAAAGAAAACGAATCAGAAAAGAAGCCGAAAGGAATGAATAGGACGGCGACGATGAAACCCTTACTTTTAAGTATTAAGCTCGAACCCCCTTCTAAGGCCTTATGTATTATATGAAATATACAACTCTCTGTAAAACATTTTACGTTTATGATCGACCTATGTATTCCCCCACACCATATACTGGTAGCTTACGTTCATCAGCTCGCTAAGTTTTAAGTTTAGACCCACGACGTCGATCTGTCTGCCTATGTATTGACGCTGATATCGTACCATGGAGTATCCGATTGTGTTTATGATTTAAGTGTATATTTTTTGTGAATTGCTTGTTTTAGTTAATGGTCTAATTTATGATTTACGAAACGAGTTATCTTAAGTAGAATGCGAATCTCATTTGTACATGTCGACGCGGAAGCATCACACACTCCCATGCTCTCATTACACTAAAGCCCAGCACATAAGTCTATCATACATACATGAACATGTAACGAAGTCATTGTAAGATTCCAGGGTGTGAAATTTTATAAATAAACTGAAAGTTTTTTCATTTGAACCTAACTATAAGTCCGCCAGCTAAGTGGCTCAATCGAGCAAGCGACCTATGTAAGCTCAGAACTATATCAAAGTCGTACAAGTCAAAGAAGAAGAAGGCAATGCAACCGAATCAAACCAACAAATGCAATTATATGAAACGCCATCCTGCACTTACATAGTTGTTAGCCCGCCGCTATGCATGTGAACACACCCATTTACACACACACAACACCCCCAGCAGACAACGAGAGTGGTCAGTGCCGCCAACTACAAACTACAAACGCATACATCAATATATCGTGTTATCCTGTAATCCACATCCGAACATATGTCATCATCGAATGGATTTTGATACCAATTTTAACTTGCAAAGAACGAAATTCCCCCTGTTGCATTTTAAACTTTGTACGTAGTGGAAGAACCTAGTTTATAGTCTGTAGTCCGACGTGTAGAACAACCCAATCGCTAACTATATATACCAACTCTCTTTCTATTTCTCTCTGTCTCTCCCCCTAATGCTATGTACTTATAGGTTAGACATTGTAACTAGTGTTAACCGGCAAAGGCGAACACTGAAATGTACTATCCCCCAAAAGTAACTATCAGCCTACCAGTACACACTCTCACCAGTCTCAACTATCACCACCTAAGACACTTAGGAAACTCAAACTCTGTCGCAAAAGACATCCCAAAAGCTGGGGCAGTCGCTTCACGTAGTTGCTAGTTCCCGATCCCATCCGATCGAAACATTCCGGCAGTCTTTATCTTTAGTAGGTGGTTTAGTTTAGTTTCGTTCGGTGCAGTGCTGAGTGAGAATGTGCGAGAACGAGAAAATTAAGATGAATATATAGAGAATACGCTAATGAAATGACACGAAAGCTTTAAGGAGTCGCTGGAAGAGTGCGGATCGGAGATGTAGGATGGAGAGGAACCGCATTGCAATCGCAATTTGTGTCGTAGTCAGTAGTTACACGTTAAGCGGCGTCTTAACGTGTAACTAGTGCCTTACTAAAGATAAACGCATTACCTTAACCTTTATACAAATTTACTCGAAACAACTTGTGCCCCGAATCGAATAAAGAATGAACCCAAGTACATACGTTCCGCTTCAAGAGCCATCCATGGATGGACACCCAACAATACAAGTATAATAATAATATTAACTACAAAATGATATTGCGCCACACGCTATTTACACCAAAATACACCAAACAAATCGAGAAATGCATATTTTTCATATATTTAATTGTCGGAATAATATATAACGTATATGTAGTTTATTTACTGTAAAACTCAGAGTCAACAAAATGGAAATTAAATCACATATATCCATGTATATTTAGCAATTGATTTTCGATGCAACGCGTCAGACACGCGAATATATGAATAAATCTATATACATTATGCGAAACCAAGCAAAAACTATGCGAAACTGCAGTGCAAAAGAATATTATTCCATTTTATTTTACGACAAGCGCTTTTTACAAATAAACCGAAGCCCAATTCAATTACTCGTAAATGAACAGCAAGATTATATTTAGCATTAGTTAAACTAATTAATACGTGTACTAGAAAACCGAATGTCAACCGAGAATCTTCAGCATGCTTGAGCGAATAATAAAACTTGAAAAATAACTATAAGTTTAAGAGTTGTTTTATCTTTGGGAAATGGAAAAATGGGACACCATATGGAAGTATAACTTTTAGAGACAATATCCTTTTTTAATTATCGTTTTTAGGCTTTCCGTTTTTGTATTTGAACACCACAGCATCAACTAGTTTTGTTCAGTTGCGCGGGGACTTTAAATTTAAATTTTCGCACCTTTTAGGTGTGACCAGAGGAAATCACTTACAAAGTCTGACAACGACTTGCACACCCCTATCGATGTATCGATAGAAAAATGTACCTCTTTCTAGTGCAGCCGTAAAAGCTAGATTAAAAAAACATACGTAAGAATTACATATATATTTTTTATCACAAAATAATGTTAATTTCACGAATGCTATTATTGCTAGAATATGGTGTATCAATATTTAAACTAGCTATTTTTCGGCTATAAGCTTTTCCATTTAAAATATACTAGATCTAGCCTGAACCAAGCTAAGCTGGCCACTCTAAACAACACCGGAAAATTGATTTTTCGCCGAGCCGAAAGCAACAATTAAAGCAGTTTTGCAATTGGAATTTCTCAGACAATTGTATCCCAGCGACTAGTGGAAAAGCAACCATGACGGCTTCACAGGTTGACCAGGTGAGCATAGACAGACGCCAAAAGCGACAGTAAAAGCTTGCCTGGGCGGTGGGCGACGCCATTGCAAAAACAGGATCCACTAAAACTTTGCCTTGCACTCTGCAGAAACGCGCTCTCAACAAGTTGAAGCACGACCTAGAGCCCTTCCGGACGGCCATAGTCGGGGCCTACGGCGTGCTCACCTGGGAGAAGCAATACTACGCCGGGGTGGTCTTCGGCAGCATCAGTGTCCTGTACTTGGCCCTCTGGTATTTGGACTTTTCGCTGATCACCCTGGTCTCGCTGCTGGGCCTGATAAGCATCCTCATGGACTACATGTTCCCCACCGTGTCGCGCCTCGTCTTTGGCAGCGTCAACTGGGATGGCGACCAGGAAGCCAAGTTCGAGGACGTTTGCAGCCAGGTGTGCGCGATCAAGGCAAACCTGGCGACCTGGTACGAGTACCTCTTCAAGGAGCGCAAGTCCACCGTGGTGAGTAATTGCCACGGCTTTCTGGTTAAAAACTCGTGTGACCATATCGAGTTCGTTTTATTTATAATTGCAATATACATATGTACATATCTCCCGTTGCAGTTCGTGATTATCAGCAGCATTGGACTTGTGGGTCTCGCCTGGATTGGGGCCCTCATCAATAACTGGCTGCTGATGTACTTGGCCACGCTGCTCATCGCCATGTGGCCGGGGCTGCAGGACAAGGACGTGTTCAAGGCCATCACCCAGAAGGCATCGAAGATAATCAACGAGAAGATCCAATGCGGCAAGCGAAAGTTGCAGTAGAGGGGAGGAGAGCAAGCCTCCAAGTAAAGAAGCACCTACACTCATCATCACCAAATATCTAAACAGCCTAAGTCATATACTTGCCATGAAGCACCCATCGCATACACTTCACAAAATAAATTCCCGAGCATTGCATTTCCACTACATGTATATCATAAAGAATAAGTGCAGTAGCATTTAGACAGTATTCCCCATTGGCTAGCAGCATACCACATACCGCATGGGCCTCGCCTCATCACATCCCCTACCATAAGTTTGTAACGTGTAAAGCGAAGGAATCTCGATGATGGGCGAACGGAGAGAGAAAAGCGCAAAAAAGACATCTTTGTGATTAATTTGTGAGTTAATTGAAATATATGATAATCCCGTAAGATACAAAAGAACTTAAACGTCTAGAGAAACTATGTTTAAATAAAGATTTCAACTCTTTATCTGCCTCTTCCCCGTGATCTTGAGCGAGTCCGGGACCTGGCGTGCTTGCTCTTCTTAGTCTTCTTTTTGTACTTGCTGGGGTGGCGTCGGTGGTCTTCATGGGAGCTTCCATCGCTGTCCGCACTTGAGTCGTTGTCCGCTTTCCTCGTTCTGTGCTTGGACTTCTTGGAGTGCTTCCTGGACTTGCGGCTAGATGACTTTTTGTGTTTTCTGCGCTCGTAGGCCGAGTCGGAGTCGCTTTCCGTTGACTCTCCAGTGTCGTCTGCCTCGTCTGAGCTGCTTTTGGGCCGCCTGCTGGTTTTGGGACTTGGCGAACGTCTGCGTTCACGATCCTCGCGCTTGGATGTGGAGGAGCTGTTGCTGCGAGAGTCCTGCCCGTGGTTTCTCCTGTCTCGGTCCTCATTTTTGTGTAATTTGCTTTCCTCTTTGTAGGTCCGTTCTGTTTTGTATTCCTTTCGATCCTCTTCTTTGTATGCTCTCCTATCGTCTTCCCTGTAGGGTTTCCTCCCATCATTGTACGATTTCCTATCCTCATCCTTGTATTTTCTGTCCTCATCCTTGTATGATTTCCTGTCCTCATCCTTGTATGATTTCCGTTCTTCATCCTTGTAAGATTTCCTGTCCTCATCCTTGTACGATTTCCTGTCCTCATCCTTGTACGACTTTCGATCTTCCTCTTTGTACCTCCTGCGATCTTCGTCCTTGTAATGTCTCTGCTCTTTGCGCTCATCCCGTTGTGATTTATCGTCCTCCCTGCGATCTCGGTCCCTTCTCTCTGTTGGTTTCTCTTGCTTTAAAATTATCTGGCCATGCTCGTTCTCCTGCTTCTTGAACTCTTCGTACTTGGCGGTGTCTGAAATTAGAAAAAGACCAATTTAAAAACTTACTTTTTACTTAAAAACTGCATTAAAATCGCTCTTACTTATGCATTTGCCGTACTGCGCGTACTCTTTTCGAGACACTGGCTGACAGAGGAACTCGTTGAACGCCTCTTTAGCTCCCCCAATGGCCATCTTGACGATGACTCGCCCTGCATGGTCGTCGAAGCCTTCGATTTGTCCGTACTGATCCTTCTGTTTGCCGCCGAGGATTCGGACGAACGCCTGCTTCTTGATCTCCAGAAGCTCATTCTTTTCCGGCTGTACCAGCAGAGCTTTGGGCTTGAGTGCCTTGTCAGCTCCCAAACCCATGCCCTTTGGCCGCAAGAAGGGGGCGTCGTCGATGGGTCCGGAACCCTTCTTCTTAGGCGGCGGATCCACCCAACCCATGCCGCGCAGCATGGCCAGACCGAACTGCTGGATGGGTATGTTGTCGTAGTCGTCCAGCGTGGCCTCCTTGGCGCCATCGAGAGGTAGTTCGTCGGCCTTCACCGCCGGCAACACTAGTTTTTCCGCGGTCAAGTTATCTCCATTATTTTGGCTAGCCGCAAGCAGTTCTCGAGCAGCTCGCTGTTCCAGGTTTTCTGCAGCAGCCGGACCAGCTGTGACCTCGGCAACGGACTGAGCCGCAGGGGTCACCTCCTCCGGATCCGGCTCCTCTTCGCCCAGCAGCACTGCCCGTCGTTTCATCAAGCTGGCCAGAGCGGCAGAGGTCTTCTGGCTGCCCTGCATCTCGATGATCAGCGGAGCGGCCTCCACTCTCTCCCTGGAATGCAAATCTTTAGTCGGAATACATATTTAGTTAGATTTACACTTACGCTACAAGCTTGATTTCCTTGCCCTCCAAACACTTGATGAGCTCCACTTTGTTTTCATCCTTTGGCTGCTTGCTGGGCAGGATATTGGGTTTTTTGGCCACCTTGCTGAAGCCAAAGGATATTTTCTTGGCGTCCATGGTCTCGGACGTGCCTATTTTTAGTTAATTCAACTAATTCTTGTGAAATAAAGAAAATGCCGCCGTAAACAAAACGCAACAGCTGATTAGTGCTGGCATAACATCGGAGAACTATCGATACTATCTGTGTTTACAATTTTTGACTATCGATGTTTTGAAAACATGAATTATATAAACTTTATTACTTTTCAATCAAGTTTTATCCTTTATTTTGTACTTAATTTTTATAGTTCTTAATATTAAAATAATTAAAATGATACCAATTAAATGCGATTTTTTCTATAACAAAAATTAATTTAAATTAAATTGCAGCTGACAAATCAACTCAATTTATCAGAGATTTTATTCAAGACCTGAAAGCTCCATAAGATTTTACCTAAGTGCGAGCAAGATGACTGTATGGCACTTCCATTGAAAATTGTCTTGCTCTGAGAATTTTATTTTGCTGAAAATAATTTAACGGTTTCCGCATACATTACTGCGTGAATACATCGACGACGAATTCAGAAATGTACAGTAATATTCTGCAAATTGCGGCTTTAGAAAATGTAAAAAAAATTATAATATATAGTTGTCTCTTTCAAGGTTCCAATTAAGTGGCTAATTATTGAAAACTGCATTACTGTGTCATAAGGCCATAATAAATGCGGCAGTGTCATAAGGTCATAATTAATGCGGCAGTGTCATAATACTATAATTTCTTGGTGCCAACGATATATCGATACTTGTTTCGATGTTTTTACAGCGCTAAGCTGCTGCTCTCCAATTTGAATTAAACCAGTGCATTTTTAAGCTTATTTTCCCCGAGTAAGTGTAAAATAGTGATTAATTGCCGTCAGAAATTACCACAACCAAAGTTGGACACACAAAAGTTGACGACCTATCGAAACTTCTGGAATAGTGTGTCATCGGCGAGCCTAACCTCACTCATTCTCTTTCAAACAGCGGCAGCGCCAGCACGAGTTCATTTGTTTTCGCGTAGAAATAATTAAATAAGCCAGAAACATGTTCGGTGGACAGCAGCCTATACTCGTGTTGAGTGAGTACTTCATTTACCCCAAGTTTAGCCCGAAATCATGCCAAATCGGCGTCCGCAGGTCAGAACACGAAGAGAGAATCGGGCCGCAAAGTGCAGTTGGAGAACATCCAAGCCGGAAAGGTATGTGTGTGTGTGTGCGTGACTCACATGTCTGGGTCTGCGGTTATCATTCTCCCGGCCATCTGCTCATGAGATTCCCCATTCCAGGCCATCGCTGATGTGATCAGGACATGTCTGGGCCCCCAGGCCATGCTGAAGATGCTGATGGACCCCATGGGCGGCATCGTGATGACCAATGATGGCAACGCCATCCTGCGCGAGATCACTGTCCAGCATCCGGCTGCCAAGAGCATGATCGAGATCGCACGCACACAGGACGAGGAGGTGGGCGACGGTACCACATCGGTCATCGTCCTGGCCGGCGAGATGCTGGCCGCCGCCGAGCCCTTCCTGCAGCAACAGATTCACCCGACAGTGATCATTCGGGCATATCGCGAGGCCCTTGAGGACATCGTCGGCCACTTGCAGTCGGATCTCAGCGTGCAGCTGGACGTGAAGGACAAGGCCAAAATGGCCGAGGTGGTCAAGGCCTGCGTTGGCACCAAATTCATCGGCAAGTGGTCCGATTTGGCTGTGAAAATCGCCCTGGACGCCGTCGAGACGGTGACGCTGAACGAGAATGGTCGCCTGGAGGTGGACATTAAGCGGTAAGTGCTTACTTTAGCTTGATCCTCTTATCCCGACTCCGAATAATTGATTCCTCTTCTCGCATAGCTACGCCAAGGTGGAGAAGATTCCCGGCGGTGCCATTGAGGAGTCTTGCGTGCTGAAGGGTGTGATGATCAACAAGGACGTGACTCACCCCAAGATGCGTCGTCTAATCGAGAACCCCCGCATCGTGCTGCTCGACTGCTCGCTGGAGTACAAGAAGGGTGAGAGCCAGACCAACGTGGAGATTATCGGGGAGCAGGACTTTACCCGCATGCTGCAGATCGAGGAGGAGTTTGTGCAGCGCATCTGTGCGGACATTATTGCCGTGAAGCCGGATCTGGTCTTCACCGAGAAGGGTGTCTCTGACTTGGCCCAGCACTATCTGCTGAAGGCCGGCATTACTGCCATCCGTCGTCTGCGCAAGACGGACAATCTGCGCATTGCTCGCGCCTGCGGTGCCACCATTGTCAACCGCACCGAGGAGCTGACCGAGAAGGATGTGGGCACGGGCGCCGGGCTGTTCGAAGTCAAGAAGATTGGCGACGAGTACTTCACCTTCGTGACACAGTGCAAGGACCCCAAGGCCTGCACCATCCTGCTGCGCGGTGCCAGCAAGGATATCCTCAACGAGACGGAGCGTAACCTGCAGGATGCTCTGCACGTGGCTCGCAACCTGGTGCTGGAGCCACGTCTGGTTGCCGGCGGCGGAGCCGTTGAGATGGCCGCCTCCCAGCTGCTGACTCGCAAGCAGGTCAAGGGCCCGTACACGGCGGTGGCCCATGCCCTGGAAATCATACCGCGCACGCTGGCCCAGAACTGCGGAGCCAACACGATCCGCGCCCTGACCGCTCTGCGTGCCAAGCACGCCTCTCACACCGGCGACAGCGTTTGCGCCTGGGGCATCGACGGCGAGTCCGGCGAAATTGTGGACATGAACGTGAAGAACATCTGGGAGCCGCTGGCCGTCAAGCTGCAGACGTACAAGACAGCCGTGGAGACGGCCATCCTCCTGCTGCGCATCGATGACATCGTCTCCGGATCCAAGAAGCGCGGCGGCAACGAGCCGACCAACCCGGCCGCCATGGCCCAGGGCCAGGAGTAGTAGCCTGCGATCAACCACGTGTATTAATAATGCTTACTATCCTTTAATACTTAATTTAACACCCAAAAGAAAACAAAAAACACACACGCCACTTTCAAATGTCTAACATTTAGTTTGGGCCCGGTCGATAATGCTGCCTCCTCCCGCGGCTGTTAACTCGTCTCCGGGCTGCCCACACACACACACAAATTCTTTGCATTTGCTCTCATTAACAGTACACACAAATAAAATTGTTAAAACTCATAGTGGTTTTGATGGTTATTATTAAAATTATATATTTTTGGGTTCGTCTTTACCCACTTTGTATAACCTCTCGTCCATCAACTTGAGAACCTCCAAGCCGACGGAGGTGAAGTGCGGCTGCAGATAACGGGCAAACAACTCCAGACAGTTGGGCTCATTCGGGTGAAGGTGTTCCCTTAGCCAGTCTAGGAGAGGCGGCTTGTGGGAGTGCACAATGCTGGGAACGCTGAGCAGCATCTCTGTGTTCCTGATTTCCTCACCGTAATTCTCAGGGGCATCGGCATGGCAGGCCACATAGAGCATCTCGTAGGGCTGTTTCTGGGTTACATCGGCTTGCGGAGGGGAAATCAATTGGTGGTCCGAGGTGAGCTTGTACCAGCGTAGTTTGTGAAGCAGTCGGAGGTGCCAGCTGGGCAGAAGTTGCTGCTCCAGGGCCGTTTGATGCTGCGCTGAATTGGTGCACCAGATGGCCACCAAAGATCGCGGGTGCGTAAGCTGGGAAATGGGAATGAGCGACAGCTGATCATTGTGTAGCATTGCGTAGCCGAGTTCCTGCTTGGCCCGCTTCAGTCGACGGATATACTTATTACGCCAGGGCGGATCCAGCACAATGAGGTCGTAGGCGGGCAGGAGTTGGGGCAGCAGTGCTGGAAGTTGGTCCACATTGTGGTTGTAGAAGCTGGCTCTGTCGGGAATGAGGTAAACCCTTCCAGTATCATCTGGGCACTGGAACCGCTGTAGTTTGCCGCTTTCGTTGGCTCCATGGAGCTGAGGCAGATTATACGAATCCTCCCAATGCCTGGCTATTGGGGGAGTGACATCCGGGACCAGGGGCTTGGGCAGGAGCCTTAAATACCGATTGACAAGCTGCAAGTCCTCCGATGATGAAGTGTCTTCCTCGCCGGCTTTCCTCTTCCGTTTCCTTGAGCGCTTTTCGCCGTCCTCCTGCGCCTGCCTCTTGGCTTGAAACTGAAAAAGCTCAGTTCGAAGTTTAAAGTCGCCATAGGATTCGTCAATTAGTTTTCTGTGGTCCAAGAAAACGGCAATTTTATTGTCTTTTAAGCTATTTGTTGTTAATTTCAGCATTTCGATAAAAAAAAACCTTTAAACAAATCATCCCTGTTCTCGGGCGATAGATATATTTGGCGCAAAATATTTGAATTTATATAAACCCAACGCGTCAGAGGAAACATTCACATAAAAAACCCTTGCTTATTGCTCCTCAAATCAAAATATTCCTTCATGTGGGCGAGCAGTTCCGCATGGAGCCTACGGTGACCAAGTCGGTTATAATAGTTCAGCTCCTGGCTGGCAGTTTCGGCCACGAATCTTAGCATAGTAAATGGGCCTAGCTTATATTTGCACTGGATGGGATTCTGCTTTTGGACCCCTTTTAGGAAGAAGAAGGCAGGTGTCGTCTCCACGCTGAACTTTTTGGGGGCACTCCCTCCCTGTAGGTCCATCTTGTACAGACGCACTGCCTCCTGCTTAAGGCAATCACCAAGTCTGCTTAGACTCTGCATTATGGCATCGTTCGCCTGTGTGCCATTCTGCAGGGAATTGTAAAATAACACTGCTACATCTTCATCGGAGGCGTAAATCAGTTCGTTCCAATGGGCCAGGTCTATATGTTCCACTTGGGACTTCCGGCTAATGGGTTCCTCCACATTTCCCTCTATCACCTGCCTGCAGAATACCTTCAGACTTTCCACATCTGGGGCTTTGGGTCCTGAGAACTCGCCAAAGAAGAACACTTCGCCCGAGGCAGTCACCCCGTAAATCAGCGGGGGCCCGTCCACAAAGCACCCTTCATCGCTACGGAAGAAGCTGAACTCCTCCTCGTTGAATATATACGCCGCCCACATATCGTCCACGTAAAAGTCCATCAGCTGACCGAGATCATCGGGGTCTGCCACCTGGTAAGCCATCTCCATCCACTTCTCCAGGGCTCCAAAGTCATCGGCAAATACATGGAGCAAAATGAGCGTTGGCCGCCTGTGGGAATCCCAGGATTTTCGCATTTTTCCGAAGCCGGGAAGCCGCTTCAGGCGGTCCTCATACTTTTCCGAGAAGAAGGTCTTGAAACCGGGAGGCGGCGGGTTGTAGCCGCAGTAAATTCGCGACATTTTTGTGGATTTCGTTAACTTTTTGTGTATGAGTCATAGTATTTGTTTAACTTTAATTGTTTGTCGACCCCAAAATGATCGATTGTATTAGGGATGAGTATATGGCGGTTGATTTGAACTTTTTACTTTTACATTCTGGCTGCCAAAACAAGTGTAAAACACGGAAAACTTTAACAAATATCTACATAATGAAACCTAAACCAAGTTCCAATATGTTTTATGTTTTAATCTGCTAGAAATATCAACCAATTAAAACGTAGCATATTTATGAAATTGAAAATCGGCCCACTTCCTGAGACTAGTTTTATTGGACGTTAGGGCTAAATTCGTAAGGGACATATGGCTATTATTCTAGTATGCGGCTTAAGATCGTGTGTTAACACTCTTGCTCATCGCACTAAGTATCATGTCCTCGAAGTGCTGGACGTTGGTCAGCACGGTCAGGCTGTGAGCGCACTGATCCGCATTGGGGGCATTGCTGATCACTCCGAAAAGGAAGTGGCGGGTGCTTGAACGGCCCGAGAACTCGAGGGTCTCCTGCACTGCGGTAAACCCTCCGCCACTGTCACCTTGACAGGCCAGGGACTTGCCCTGCGTGAATATGCAGAACTTGTCCGACTTGATGTCGCGCAGACTCTGCCGGCACAGGATGTTCGCCTTGGAAACAGCCGGCACAAACTGCAGCTCGTGCCTGTCCTCGATGCTCCAGCCAGCGAACTTGCCCTGCCGATCGTCAGTGACGCTCTCCTTTTCCGCGAAGCTCACGAATTTCACGCAAATGGGCCGGATCACATGGCTAAGCTCAAAGGGCTCGTTGAGGGTAAGCAGGGCCAAATCCTGATAAAAGTCCTCAATACGTCCCTTGTAGCCACTGGAAAATCAATCAGTTATTAATAAAATGATTCAGGGATAATCGCAAGTACTCTTTACTACTCACCGCGCTATGTCTATAAAGGTCACATTGCGTATCTGGTCGTCGGGCGTAGTGTCATTGTAGTTGCGGTAGTACTTGGCCGCTATCACCTGGAAGGTATCGAAGCTGTATGGCAGGCGGGTGCCCTCGTTGTATACGCAATGGGCGGCGGTGATAATGAGGTCCGGTGTCAGCAGAGATCCGCCACACTGGAAGTGATAGTCCCTTTCGTTGTGCCAAACGTACCTGAAGGAAAGAGCTTAATTAATATTTAAAACTATGTAAATACTATTTCACTTACAGTCCCACATGCCAAGGCACCACAGTGTTGTTGATGGTGTAGCCGTTGGCCGAGAAGCTCTTGGTGGGCGTGGCAATCTGGCCGCATTCCTGCTGGCAGCGCTGGCGCTGACGGTTCCAGTAGCCGCCCCGCATGCACTTCATGTCCGGCAGAGGTCCGTCAGCCTTGAAGCCGTTGGCGCAGACGAACTGCACCTCGGTGCCGGGTGGATGGTAGGGCTTCTTACAATCCACCCTCTGGCCGGCATAGGTACACAAGGCGTTCGTTGAGTATCCTTCAAATTCGCCCGTAGAGTTGCAGTATTCTGTGGTTAGAGGTTTATACAAATGTGTTAATATATCCTTGCAAGGAGTCAGGGCTCAAGACTTGATAGACAGGCAACTCACTCACGCATTTCGGAATCAAGGAGTTACCCCACTTCCGATTGGCACAATAGCTAGATGTATCGCCCTCAAGCACATGCCCCCTCTCGCAGGAGAATTTCACAAGTCCGTGGGTGATGGGTCCGGTTAGGATACGACCGCCAGTACCCTTTATGATGGGACGCTCATCGCCAAGCGGCAATGGGCAGCCCTCCTGAGACTGCGGAATCTCTACGGTGACTGGAACTGGACTTGATATCTTCCTGGTGGTGTTGCAGAGCAGCGGAGCCTCATCAGATCCGTCATGACAGTCGTTTACACCGTTGCATTTCATCGAACCGGCAATGCAGCTGCCGGTGCCGCACTTAAATGAGTATTGGGGACAGTATATGTGCCCACAAAGTTCCACGGACTCGTCAAAGGCAGAGCCATCCGCACAGTCGTCCTTGCCGTTGCACAGAAAAGTGGTCTTGTCCAGACAAATTCCGGACGGGCACTTGAACTCATCTTCCCTATAAGCAAGAATTTGGAAAGTGGGTTTTCATTATTAACAAATAATTACATTCATGTAAAAATGGAATTTTCTTGGAAATATAAAAAATATATATTTAGGCATGAATTTTTTTATACAATTTAAGCTTTTTAGAAATATATTACTTCTCATCTTGAAAGCCTTGAAAGCGAATTTTGAAATCTTTTACATTTCTTTGTTTTTACAATTTTAAAATTACCTAATTTTTAAAAAATCATATTCCCCAATTTTATACTTACTGACAATTGCCCTGAATGCGACGTTCAAACTGATTCTTATCGTCGGTGTTCCCACAACGGAGCCGCGTTTCATCGGATCCATCTGCACACTCTTGGACTCCGTTGCAGCCCGCAGTACCAATAACGCAGCCGCCGTAGGCGCATTGGAAGAACGGTTTGTTGCAATGCTCCCGCTGGGAGATGCAGGTCAGCGCCGTCTCGTCTGATCCGTCCGGGCAGTTCTTGTCCCCGTCGCAGACATTATAGGAGGAGATGCAGCTGCCGTTGTCGCACTCAAATTGTGTGTCTTCACATTCGGCTAATACTGCAAACGAAAGAGCGTTAAAATGATGTCTTTTTCACAGTGCAAATTTAGTATACGAACGACCCGCACAGAAGTGACTAATTGTTTATGGTAATTAAGAACAGTAATCTTAATAATTTTTTCACATTTATGTACTTTAAATATACTTTAAATCGATCTTTACAACCGCAATTTTCCCTCTCAAACACTTTCGTTGTAAATGTCGCTATAAATATATTGAATCACGTTTATATTTTTATTTAGTTCCGTAATCAATTGCACTGAACCCGACTTTGGCGATACTATTCTCTTTTCACTGGGAGAATCGACGGAGATAAACAAAGATGTGTGCAAGTGCGTCGCGCGACTTCAAGATGAACCGGCTTGAGATTCAAATCTCGTTTTGAGGGGACGCTCTCAGAGAGTAGCTTTGCTTGTATAAATACTAAATGTGTGTGGAGCCAGCAGCATACTCAATACATATTCTGGCCCCAATGGTATGTGCAGTGTTTATTTTCGTTCGATTTGTATTATCATTTTGAACTTTACTCACTTGCTCCGATTCTAAACGAAATTGCGCAAAGGAACAGGAGGCCTCTTGTTAGTCCCGATTTGAGCTGCATTATGCGAGGGATAGACTCAAGTCTTTTCAATGCACTGGTAATGCACTTGGGGCACACGACACTCACATAGGTGAGAGGCTTAGACTAAATGCGTACTGATTAAGTTAAGACCGGGGGGAGAGCACGTGCTGCCGCGCTTAGAACGACTCCGAGCGAGCTCACAAAGGGAACTGAACTGAGCTGTTGAGTATGTTCAAGCTCGATCTAATAATAAAAACAATCGCGGAACACGTATAAAGAGCGCCGAGCTCGTTTCACAAAGATTCAATTTGTCGGTTTTCACAGTTGTGGTAGCATTTAAAAGTTTCCAATCTTATGGGGTTTTTCGTGGGTTTTGGATGTTAGATTTTGGGTTTCGCGGTACAAGGATTTGAGAGGTACTACAGGATTTTAAACATAAGCTTTTTTGTTTAATTTGTTTGAAGCATATTTAAAAAAAATCTATACTAATAAATATCTTAAAAAATATGTTAAAAATCGTGAAAAAACAACCATTTGAACATCGATGTTTTTCCAGTCTAGAGAATAGTTCAGGGCTTCTTGAATGCAGTAACTTGTTTAAATTTAGTCTCGAATTGTCGAAAGCCAAGCTGGAGATTCAGTTAGCTTAAAACCCTTAAAGAATTTAATAAATTTTGTAGTGATAATGAAATTAACTACGAAAATTTCAAATAAAATAGCTTTTTTGTTAGTTTTTCTACATAGAAGTCAACCTTTTCACTGACTTCTCCCTAGTTCCTTTCTGTAATCCTAATACAAAATGAACTACCCAATCCCAGCCCCATATTTTTCTGTAAGTGTAAGTCTTTGGCTTTCAAGTCTCTAACGAAGTCTCCGGAATCGCTTTTCAGGCTCTCCACCTCCATCGTCTCCATCTCCGCTCCCCAAAGTTGAATGTCCAAATAGATGCCGCCGTCTGTCTGTTTCTGCTTGAGCTTCAGAGACGAGACTCCCAGAGACTCTTAGACTCCTATTCAAGACCCAAGAGCCAGAGCCACCGCCTCCCTTCTGCCCGCCACTCAGCGGGAATCAAAAATTCTTAAAAACACTTCGTATCGCTTAGGCATGATATGGCTTTTAAATCCCACAATTAGAGCACATAAAGAATCCAATCTGGCTTCTACCGGCTTGTAATTAATTGCATTTTTATCCGTTACAATTCTTAGCAACGAAAAGTCTGGCAGCACTGGTGCGTTGCCAGGATTTTCGTTCATAAGCGACCAAAAGTACCAGATCGTCGGAGCAAGAGCGACCAGCTTTGCCAGACTTTGCGGTTTGAGCCACCAAAAGTACCAGATCGTCGACCGTTTCACTTGGTATTCCGCTAGGTGGTGCCACTGTGAAGTTCTCATTGAACTTATTATTCTAATTAGATTCTGCTTGGACGAGCTGCTGTTACACTGAAAAAAAACTTTCTTCTTTCTTATTTTCCAAGTTTGAGCAGATATGTGAAGGGAAAATATTTGAAATTTTTGAAAAATAATTCAATTGATTTAATTTTGCTTCCTCTCTTAGTTTTCTGCTACAATCAGAGCAATTATTCCAGACCCATTTAATTCTCCGATTTCAAAGGCAGTTCATAAATTGTTTAAATCGTTTCGTTTAATTTATTTGTTTCATTTTCCACATTCTCACTGGTTGCTGTTTGTTTTGTGTTTGTTTCTCTTTACGTATAGTTTATATTGATAATTTACAACTTACGGAGCTAACATAGAATGGCTTTAAATTAGAGTTACATAGATTAAGTATAAACGGAGCTGCGGGGTCCAATCTTCATGCGGGGAGGGGGGATACGAGTAGAAAATGTAGCTGCAAAGTATCTGTAGGTAGTTCTAGGAAAAGTGGTAATCCCAATCTCGGATCGGAGAGAGTTATTTACGTATATCTGTTGCTACGATAATCCACATTTAAATCTTTAAGTATTGTATTTTAGCGTCTATTCTTGGTTTGCGGTGGCGGTCCACGCTTCTCCTCCTGCTGCGCCTCACACGTCTCGTTTCGCTCAGTGTATGTGTACATTAACGTATCTGGGCTACGTTTAAAATCTATAACATTTAACTTATTCTTATTTACGTATTTGCATCCGCCTCCGTTGCGCAGAAATTACTCTCTCTTTTTTATTGTTTGTCCGCTTTTATACTCGACTTCCACATATAAATACATAAATATATATCAAGATTTATATATATATATATATATATGTATATCTATATTCGGATCTTAGGCTCTAGTTACGTATACATCTTGTGCAGGGCATCGTTTCGGATGGCCCCCAAACTGGGATAAGTTCGGAAACTCAACTGAAGGATCAAGTTTCGGGGGAGGCGCGGAGCACAGCTCGCTGGATCCACATCCACTAAACTATATATGGTATCGCTATCGTTATCGTTATCTGTATCGTTATCGGCATCGATATCGGTATCGGTATGGGGTATCGCCTTAGGGCGTACAACTTACGATCAATTAACGGAACGAGATCAAAAGCAATTTCTCATGCCAGCACTCTCAAGCCCTCAAACAACTCGGAACGGAACGGAAAATTGCCATGGCAGAACTAAAATAATAACACAATAATTGAATTTGTTTTTCTCTTTGTTGTTTTTTTTTTTTCAGTTTTTGTTTAGATTTTTTCAAAACCAATAATTTATTTGGCGTTTGCCGTTTGTATCTCCTCGTCGCTTCTGTCAGATAATCTCATAAACGCTTTGTCATTAAACTAAACATAATAATAATAAAATTAATCATTAATTTAATTTAAAAGGTAAACACACTACACATTACTTAAAGAAACAGCTTCACTTTAGTCGTTTTGGGCGAGAACTAAACAAATTCGTTTAAAAATAAACAGAGTTAACTAAAATTGCATTATTTTATTCGATAAGCACAAACTATACACACATTCAAATATCCGAATCGATCCTCCTCCGACAAACTCTTGTAATATGTTTACTTTGCTAACAAATTCTATTTATGTTTAAGTTAAAGTTTAATAGTTTTCGATTTTTTGTTGTTTTTTGTTTCCTTTGTTACGTATCTTAGATTGGTTTAAAACTGGTTTTAACCAAAAATTCATATCAACAGAATTTTGCTTGCGTTCAACATTTTATTCGTACATTTTTTTTTAGTTCTTTTCTTAATTTTTGAGTATTTCTTGCGAAAATTAATTTAAACATAGCAGTAAGCAACAAAGGGGGCAGGACAGGGGTTCGATTTCGAGCGATGATGATCTCTCTACGGGGTCTAAACATAAATCTTACGCTTGCGAATTTCTACATTGTTTTCATTCGTTTGGAACTAAATTAAAAAAGGTTGTGGTTTTCCTCGATTACGTCTAAGTAGGTTCATTTCCACTACTTTCATTTACTTAGCCTAGTTAATTAGTTTGTAGGTTTGCCTTCATTTACGTATTTTCGGTTGCTGCTCAAACGCTTCTTGAAATAATTCCATTAGGTTCGATTTAGGTTAAGTTTCGTATTCGCACAAGTACCATCAAAATATTTTTAAATATTATTCATTTAAGTAAATAGTGTTCATTTGTTACAATATATAGTTGCTTTGTATCTGTATTCTGTATCTGTATTTGCATCCGTAACTGCAGCACATGCGTATCTGCATCCCAATTCGTCCTAATTCTGATCTAGATGTCCGCCCTGGACCGCCGCCGCCGCAGCCGCTGCCGCTGCCGCCTTTTGGGCCTGCGCCTGCTTCTCCTGCTCGTTCAGCTCCTTGATCGCCTGAATCTCCTTCTTCAGCTTCATCCGTCGGTTCTGGAACCAGATCTTGATCTGCCTCTCCGTCAGGCACAGCGCATGCGCCATCTCGATTCTCCGCCGGCGGGTCAGATAGTGATTCGTGTGGAACTCCTTCTCCAGCTCCAGTGTCTGGTAGCGGGTGTATGTCTGCCGGCCGCGTCTTCGCAGACCATTTGTGCCTGTGGAGTAGAGAAGATCAAATTTTGAATTAATAGGTGAAATTTTAAGTTTATCAAGGTATTTTTTAATTTAAAAATCCACTTTTTAAAAAAACATTGACAAAGTACACTAAGGATATATAAAAAGATGTTAATTATACTGAAATCCCATTTAAAATGTACGTGGCCGTATTTATATTTTAGCCTTTCATCCTGCAAATTAAATTGAAAAATTGCAACGAGCTGCTCAGCATTTGTTTGCTGTTCGCTGTTGTCTTTTTAGCCAAAGTCATAAATATAAATTCTGCTTTTTTACCAGCAATCATCAAGCAGCTCGAACGTAGGCCGGAACATGCGCCAAGGAAAGGAAAGGAAATCTTCAGGAGTAGAGTAAAATCAGGAAAAAAAAGAAATACATTTCATTTTTACGAGTATCGCCATTTGCCATTTGCAGTTGTGGTTTTTGTTTCTCCGCCGAGATCGAGATCGTTACTTTAAATTGATCGTTTGCCGCTGCACCGCAAGACTCGATGTTGGATGTTGCTGCTGCACCGACAATGTTGCTGCTGCTGCTGCTGCTGCTGTGCTGTCATTGCAGCAGCAAACATTAAAATTGAAAGGAGAAACGTGCGAGCATTCGGCACTGGGGAGATTGCGAATGTGGCTACTTAAATAGCAGTTATGCCAGATAATGCCTCTTTAATTGGCAACACGAGAGGCTGGCGCAGAGCAGGGCCCTCAGTCAGCAGCACAATGCCGTGTTTAATCTCTGATTTTAAATATTTATGAAGTTTAATTTGCCTTCAAGTGCAATAACTCAATTTCGTGTGTGCACTCCAGCTCCAGCTGCATCCCTCCCTCTCCCAACCCTCCTCTGGTGTCCACCTGATGCTTGAGCAGAACCAGACGATGTCTGATTTTATCGCCATGCCACACATCCATGTTGACTTTCGCATTTCGGTCTTTCTCTCCCTGGCTGGGCCTGGGCACAATGTTAAGTTAAATATTATGAGCATTTATTATGTTATAAATTTGGCCTAAAGGTATTAACAAATTTATGCCGACACGAAAGTCATAAAGTGAAAACGCATTTATCTTTCACTCTCACACACGCAGGTACTCGTATCGTTATTACCAGTGCAACTGTGTGGGTGTGCAAATAAATGGCGAAAAAATTTTATAGTCTATAAAAATGAAATGCGAAATAAAATGGTCAGAGGATCCGAAACAAAGAAATTATCGTCTATATGGGGAGGCTATGTTATATAGGCTCTTGCACACAACATGCCCAGATAAATTTGCTTAATGGGGCTTTATTTTTATAAATGCCTTGCGAGAATTATAAACACCGATTTAATGTGCGAGAAAATTGGCCAGTGACAGGCCACAAGATTTGCGATGCGTCAGTTTGTGGCAATTTGTTGGAAATTGGAATCGGTGTATCCAGCCGAAACAATAAAAATAAATGTAAGTATATTTTTCAAGCAACTATGGCTGTTTTAAAATAATATTTATTATTAAAATTGCCTTTTAGGTATCGTAAAAGTAATAAAAATAATTAATAAACTCTTGAAATGACTCAAGAGATACAGCAAAATATTTTAAAGGACTCTAAATTACTTTTTTCTCTCAACCTGCTCACTCTGAACAGCTTAAAGGGAATTATACCCAAAATTATTTATTTAATCTGTTATAGGAATTTCAATTAAACCAAGATGGTTCCCTCCAAGAATGCTCAAGTAAACTTGGGATACCCACTTTCCCCCCCCCCCTCAACACTTGTGAGCGAGCAGAAAACAAAAAGCGTAAAGGGCATAAATAAATTTATTTAGCTCTAAACCTGTTTGCTGATTAACTTAAATCCCTGGCAGAGTCGTGCTCCCTTTGCCGGCGTTCTTCTCCTGGAATACATCACGCTGAGGTTTAGCGAAAAGTTTCATTTTATTTAGGAGTTCGCCAAGGAGGAGAAGGATGTACGCCTTGAGGAGTAGTAGTACGTGAACGTGAGCTTTGCTCGGCAATTTTAAATGGAATTTGTCACTCGGCAGTCGACTATTCCTACTTCATCCCCTGCCCTGCCGCTGCTTTGTATATGCAAAAATAAACTTTTTACGAAACTTTGCTTTGCCTCGGCATTTTTTTTTCTCCTCGCTTAGATTTTTTTCTTCCAGTGCTGGCCAAGTTTCCAAATTTATTATGCGAAAAAGTGCGAAATTCATTTTGCTGGCTCGCTCTCTGCTTCTTTCGCTACGTCCTGCTGTGCTCTGCTCTGCTGTGCCATTTTCTTTTGTAGACTTTTGGAAAATTTTTGTGTATTTCTAAGTACATAATTTAAATGCTGGTATGTGCGGGCCGAGGGGGGCGTGGATGCGGTACAATAAAACTTTGTATGGCAAGGCGCGAAATTTCTCGTAGATAATTTAAACGAGCCGAAAGGGGGAGGCGCAGGCTGAGGGCGCAATGAGGATGGATGAGGAGGAGGAAATCTTTTTTTTTCGAATACTTATTCTGTTCCAGTTGGCTTTCCATGGGGGCCTTCCCTGGTTTTTCTTCGCCCCGAAGATACATTTTCAAGGTTTTGTCGTCTCTCTTGTATTTTTTGTATTTTCGTTTTTTTCGGGTAGCGCAGCTGTGCCCAAGTCCCCAGTACGTGTTATATTTTTTAACTTAAATTCCTCAGGGATTTAAAGTTTTGACAGTTTACGTGTTTCCCATTTGCAGCGAACTTTGAACCGAAACGGAGCGATATCTATACTTGTCTCGCTCTGGGCGTGTCTTTCTCCCTCCCTCCCTCTCTCCATCTGGACAACCCCCATTTTCGGAGCGTTGCAAGCGGCAATAAATCTCCAGGTGACGCTGAGACTCCATGTTGCATGCGGCACAACGTGTGATCTATGCTTCTATTATAATAGAATATATATGTATCTACTGGATATGGGTATGTGTATCTGTATCTGTGTGCGAGACAACTACTTATATCTAATTCGATTTTGTTTTTTGGCTTCCCCAATATCTCACTCTTTCTAATTTATGTTTTGTTTTTGTCATCGTCACGTGCTATTCAGATGAGATTCGGTTCCCGAAATGGGGAGCTCCTCTCCTGGAATTTCTAGTGGCACTCAGAAGAGATACTTTTGGCCTATTCCTGGTATCCCTAAGGTACAAATATTTAGATGGGCCTCGATTACTGGGAATTTGAGTGTACGTAGGGAATAACGAGAATTCTTAAAATCAGATGGAACACAGGAGTAAAATTTTAAATAAAAATTGACTCCAAAAATGTTTAATTTTACTTTCTAACTTTCTTCTGAGTTAATAACCATAACAAACTTCTACTTTGTTCCCTCCGATTTATAGGCATCATTAATATCGTCACCGGGTCAACCGGAAATTAATTTCCTTTTCTAAGAAATAAAAAAGGACACACGGCAGGAACCCTTTTCGGGCGAAAGCTACCGAAAATCGAGAAGAGAAATCGATTGGCCATCGATTAATTGGATGGCTTGGCACACATGTGTCCGCGTCCCCCTTCGCTTAGCAACTCACGCATTTTATTCGCCATTTAATTAAATCTATTTTCGTGCGTGTTTGTCAGGGGCGTGTTCCACCTAGCCAGTATGATGTACTATACACACACCCACTCGCATCTGCCGGATACATAGACATGGCTGCGGCGTATATAGATAGATAGATAGATAGATAGGTGGGCTTTTGTACATGGCTCTGGGATTCGAGTGTCTATAAAACAATTAAATGCGACGGCGCCACAGAAAGTCAGCTTCTGGGAGACGGAAAACTAATTTTCCGCACTGCCAATCGAGCACCACTAAATCTGTCAATTAAATTGGCCGCAGGGAGTGCGAGTTGGTGTCTCTGGGGGGGAGTGGCTTCGGCTTCAGCTTCAGCCTGGGCCTTCCCGGATTCCTTGGCTCCAGAGACGTGATTATGGCCCCTAGGACTACGCCTATGCCAGATATTGATGCTTGCGGTGGCAAATGCGCAATTGAGTTGCAATTGCCAAACGCAAACACGAACGCAATCTTCGGCATACATATCCCGGCAAGCATCCGTATTCTGTGGCCTGCAACCTGAAATTGCAGCTGCAACTGCAATGGCAACTGCCACTGCCACTGACACTGCCGGTGTGGTTATCAAATTTTGAGATACACGTTTAGGGTGTGCACCCCCAACTTGGGCAGTATCTTATGTCTGTCGCAGCCAGGAACTGAATTTTCAATTTTTCTCAATTTCAAATCCAAATCCAGACTCGCTCAGACTTCCAACTCCACCTAGGCAATCAGTTTTTAATTGCTTTTCGGAGGCTGGGATTTTGGGGAAAGGTAAAACCCAGTCTGCATCTGCTTTTGGGAATTACAACTTGGAAAATATTCAAAGGAAGAAATCTATTTCTTAATTTATTTAAAACGTTAGGGAATATTTTTTCCTTATATTTTTTCGCGTGTGGTAATTGGGCTTTTCTCTCTGCCCAAAAATGATGTGCCAAATGGAATTATTCGCACGAGAAATCGGTTGGCTTGATCGCGGAATTCGTGGCGCGTACAGCCTCCCAAATTGCAAATCGACGTAATTGTGGCCGAAAAAGAGTTTGGTTTTTGGGAAAAGGGCCCCTTTTTTTGGGAGAAATTTCTGCCAGATCGTCGATAAAATCCGCTTAACGAACAGTCTTAAGCCTCACGCACGTTTTGCTTACTTTATTATATTTTTTTGGTACCTTTCAGATCTTCTCTTTTGGTAATTTTGTGCTTGCAAGCGCAACTCCCAATGGCTGCGCGCACTGATGATCTGAGAAATGCAGGGAAACTGGTTCCACTTGAACTGGACCGGGACATGGCGGCGGCGCATCTTACGCATGCCCAGGATCCCCGTCGAAGGGGCTCTCTCTCTCTCGTCATTAAAATAATTCATTGCAAGAGGTAGCAACAGGTAGCAGGTCGCCTCGATTCAGTCAGGGCCACTGACCAGCGCGATCCCCGGCGGATCCATCTCAGTTTTGAGTTACGAGCGAGCCAGTTGAGCTTGCAATTTAAAAGGGAACATTTATTGTGTTTTTAGGGGGAAATTCAAGCCAAGAAGGTTTCGAGAAATAGTGACGACAGGCAATAAGGGTAGATTTCGATTAATAATAAAAAGGTTAATTTTTGGAAAATTTCTAAGGTTCTGTAACATTTTGTTATAATTTTTGTTCTTTGTTTTTGAGGTGTAAAGATTATATATTTTATATTTATACGCTCTACTTCTTAATTTCCATATGGTTAACAATTTCCCTTTCATGATCAACTCTGAGTGATACCCTTTCGGTCGCCCTGCCCCCTTGTCATGGCAATTAAAAGCCAATTTGTGTATGAATGAATACATTTGACTGTTTATTGTCTCTATTCGGTATGTGAATTGTATAATAATGCCATCATTGGCACACCGAGCAGCCAGCCTTTTGGCTGACTGACCCAGTGCCTCAAGCCGGAGAGTCTAGAGTTCAGGCAGGCCCATTGGGCGTCGGAGCTGAACGCGGCATTCGATGTGGGTTTATCTTAATAGCTCAATTAATGAGCGATGTGAACGCCGAACGCCGAACCCCTTTCTCCCCAAAAAAAGAAGACGAAACCGAAAATATATGTGAACGCGACACGCCATTTCCATATTTACATAGACCCCTAACCATCTAGGGGCTTGTAGAAATATATATGTATATATATTTCTGGCGGAACGCCTTCCCATCGTGCTTTAACCTCGGCGTCATCATTAAAATAATCAACGACTCTATTTTGGCTCCGTTTCAAGTTCTATTTCCATTTCCAGTTTCATCCTCACAGATACAGATACAAAGCAGCGACAGCTGGCGGAACGCATCGATGGAGATTGAGAGATACAGATGTATCTGTATCTCTGTATCTCTCTCGGACCAAATTTTTAACAGTTCAAATGCGAAGCACAAGCAAAGGCATTTGAGGAAGATGCGAGCAAAGCGTGACTACGAAGATGAAGCTGTTCAATGGGGGATTTCTGTTTCAGTTTATACACTGAACAAAATGGAATAGAGAAGGAAATTTCTTAATATTTCGTATTTTAAAAATGGTTATAGCTATTACAAATCAATGTGAACTTATTCAAAGGTGTTTAAGGTAGAATTTTTTAATTAAAAAGTTGTTTAAGCAATAGAAACTAATGAAACAATTGCATTTTTAAGACTTCTCTTTAAAATAATATAATTTTTTCTCAGCCTGTTTGTCTGCCCGGCAAAAGCGCAAAATCCCGAGACAGAAGACAGCAGACTTGGACAGCGAATAAATAAATAAGTGGCACGATGTCAAGCTGTTTCATATCTGTGGAGAACATCGCCGTTGGCAATATATTCACGATTTCAGAGCTCATTAGACAAAAACTAAAAACGCACAATTCACAGCATTCGGAAAGACTCCCCCCCCTTCCAGTTCAATGTATCTGACGTCATCTGCTGTTGTCCCCGATAATTATCGATGGAAGTTATGGCTGCCCGGCAAACGGAAATGTGCAACATTTCCGCTACTCAACCGAAAAACGGGCCAATAAAAATCAGCTCCAAGTGTCAAATCTAAATAACGATTCCCCAGCCAAAGAAATAAATAAGGAAAATGGCTGCCAAGTCTGATAAGACTTTGGCTGGGATTGTTTATGTTTTTATTTTATTTTTTTCAGTAGGAAAGGAAGCTTCAAGATACAAATCAGACGGCGGCTGCAACGCCATTTGTGTATCTGAGTATCTTTTAATTGCCTGCGATTGCGCCCCACAGATATGACACGCCCACTCGTTTGCAACATGGCTTGAGGGCGGCCTTCTTTCATCTGGGTTAACTTTTGAGAAAATCGCATTGAATGCGTTTTTAATTGGATTTTTTTCAAGTCTAGATTGAGGGGTGTATTTTGTAATGTCTCCTGGCTGAGGGTTGATAGGGGTTTCATTGAAATTAAGATTATATTAGAGGAAAATTGGGATGGGAATTACTTAAGAAAGAATATAATAATCTTCAGCTTACAATTAACTTTTAAAACCATGCTAAACAAGATACTCATATGCCACCTTCTAGTTACCTCTCATCATCTTGGCCTAGTCAGATTTCTGCAGTTTACCTTTTTGCGCTAATTAATTAAACCAACTTCCGACATGGTTTAACATTTTCCGGTCTCTTATTACACCCCTCAAAAGCACCCACTTGCACATGTGAAAAAGGGCAGAAAGGTTAGGTGATGCAGCAAAAGCAGAAACTTCATTAAGGGCGCATAAAAGTAAACAAGCGAAAAGTGTCGGAATTTCACACATAATTGGCACTTGAAGTTTTTATTTTTATTTGCCCTCCAACTAAACGACAAACTTATGGTCCAGACTTGTGGGCGGAAAAAGAGCTGAAGCTGAAGCCGGAGATGGAGATGGAGACGGAGACTGCGATGGCATTCGGCGCGGTGTCGAATTCGGGTTTTGGGTTCGGCCTTTTGGGGTCACAGCAGCTGCTGCTCCCAGTCAGCTTTTCCTTGTGTGTGTGAGAAAAGTGAAAGTTAAGAGCAACAATTCCTTTCTTTTCCCCTCGCCAGTTGTATTTGTTTTTATTTCAGTTCAGAACGTGTAAAACTAACAGTTAATTTCGAGCTTGCAGCTCGCCATATCCCATATTCCGCACCCAAAACCCATTCCTATTCCGATTCGGATACCGATTCCGATTCCTGCCGCATCCATTGCACAAAAATTGCACTCCCTACTAGGTAGGGAGGTGTGTGTGGTGTGTGTGAGGCGGCGAGTTTGTCGTTGGGAAGATTTATGCTCAAATTGCTTTTGCGCAAAATCGACAAAAAGGAGCAAAAGGTGCAGGGAACCAATGGAAACAGTGGGGTTAAAAAGAATGTACATAAATCTAAAATCAAATCAAAGGTTCAAAAATAAATTTCTTAACTAAAAGTGAATTATTTATATTTTAATAAGGGTGATCTTATGTAAACTTGGTTTTGATTTAATAATAAATATTCCATTGAGAACAAACAACAAATACTTTGCCTGTCTTAGCTCCCTTAATATTTTCTATAATTATAAATATGTAATCCATCTCACTATACCCTGACTTATATATTTGTTCAATATCTTCTTTTATCCCATTGTCTCCAGCACATGGGGATGCAGTTGGTCGATTCCGGGTGCCGCAGTTGTTGCCGTCGTCCTGTTTCGTAATCAATAACATTTTCGCAAGTGAATTACTCTCCATTGTTTCGCCCATCCCTCAGACAAAGAATTTACGGCTCAACTGGGATCGAGGGGGTTGGACACTCCGACTGTGAGTTGGTAGCTGTTCCCCAGGAAAGAAAGTGCTAAGGTTGAAAATTTCCATTTCCATTGTAAGTCGTCGCCGGGCTCTACGCTGCTCCTTCATAGATTTATGATGGTTTATAATGAACTTGTAAAGTAATTATGCGCTGCGACGCGTACGTACGAGTATGTGCCGCCTTCACCTCTGCACCGGGAGCAGCACCATCCACCATCCACCACCAACTCCGACATAACTCAGCTCAACCCTTTTCGAAAAATGTCTCCTGTCGTGTGATTTTTGGTCCACCACCCACACAGCGTTTACGCTTGTAATTACACGCTTCATTGTTGAAAGGGAGCAGGCAGGTTTGGGAGCAGTAACGGGATCGGGAGCAGTAGCAGGAGCAGTAACGGGATCGGGAGCAGTAGCAGGAGCACTAGGAATGAGGCGTGCAAGGAGCAGCCAAGATGGCCAGGGGCGTAGTCGGAGTTATTAAAAGGGAACGAAAGTGAAACAGAGATTTTGTTTAAAAATGAATTAATTGGTTAAGAAAACACTCCTTGTTTTAAATCAAGTGTCTATGTTAAACTTAGCAAGATCCTTGATCACACTGTTTAATATAAGTTAACAATTTTCTAGCTAGGATTAAGCCTTTTCCAAATCAAACTAAATTTTAAATATTAAACTTGTCGCCCCCCTAAGTACGCCCATGGAAATGGCCCCGCTTGCGTCGAGGGTCTACATTTTCCATGTTGTTTCGTCGCCTCGCTCTGGTGTCGTATATCTTTGTTCTAATTGGGTTTCGTTGTGCGCTGTGCCCGCTAATGTCAACCTTGGTTGTTGTTTTACCCACCGAGACCCCTCCCCGGCAGGCTGGCATGCGTGCTGCTCCTTGGAATGGAACCCCCCCTCAAGCGATTCACTTAGCTTGCACATGCAAAAGACGATCCCCAAACTGCCGAAAACTGAACTCGAGGCCATTAAAAGTGGGCGGCAGTGAGAGGATGCTGGAGTGGCGCTTGAGGAAACGGAAACGTTGAGCTTCGTCGCTTCTTGGTATGCTGATGCTCCTGTGAGCATCCCTCCGCCAGGATATTCTTGTGTGTGTGTGTGTGTGTGTGCGAGCCAGTGTGTGCTGGTATCTAAGGAGCTGGCGTCGGGTGAATTATGTTGCATGCTTTTAGGTGATTTAGCCCACGTTTGTATGCACAAACGTCTGCAAGGTTTTGGTTTATGTTTTGTTTAACTAATATTTTGTGAAATCTTCTTGGGAAATTATGAACTTGGCAGGCTGCTGGATGGCTGGATGGCTGCTGGCTGGCCACAACTGCAAACTTTCCCTCCCCTCCCAGTCTTTCCCCTCCCCATTTGGCCTGGCCAAAAGTTTTTCATTTTGCTCCTTGCCAATTTCACACTCTGCCAAACGCTGCAGGGCGGGCAATAATTTCCAGCCAATAGCTGGCTGAGGAATGAGTCCGAGGTGAGCCGAGGGTCCGAGAAATTGTGGAAAATATTGTGACATTTCTAGCAGCTCATACAGTGCTGGGGAATAGTGAGATGATAAATACAGAAGGTTCCTAAAAGGGATATATGTTACTGGAGGTTTGTGTGGCATTAATATGACTCTATCAAAGGGACATTTACCCAAATGGCGGTAAATTATTAAAGCTTATTGATAGTTAATCGAATAAGTAAGCTAGTTTTGTTTTAGGTAAACGCATTATGCTCTAGAAATTGTTTCATGGCAAGTATTTCAATACCCTTTCCCTAATACCATTACATTTCTTATAAAACTGTATCTATTGTCTTTTCTGTTTTCCTCGCTCCGATGATATCTGCCAGATAAGCTTTCCTTTTCGGAATGAATGTATCTCCTCCCGCCTGGCACGCTTATTAACTTAAGCGAATGGCGGCCGGCTGTCTGTCGTAAATCAGACCCCTCTTCGCCACCCTGCATTTTTCCCAAGCGCTTCAAGTCTCTTCTCACATATTAAAAAAAAAAAAAAGAAAAGAAAATAAGGAGAGCAAAAAAACCAAAACAGAGAAAAAATCCCTACAACGTTTTGCATAAAAAATAAAGCACCGAGTCATGTGTGTGTGACATCATATCGTATATTGTCGCATGAATTTACGTGACCATATGTTGTCGCCGGAGCGCATAAATTCCAAGTGGGGCGCAGACGGCCTCAAGAGCGGCTTCTGCCGCCTCAACCCTTTGACTCCCCCCCCCCAAGTCTCCTCCCCGCCAGACTTCAATCCCCCAAAACCCCCATTCGGAAGTGTTGATATTTCGTTCGATGCTCGTTTGACTCCAGCAAGTGCGAAGCGACCGGAAAATATGGGTAAAAAATTTATTGAATTTAATTTGAATGCGCCCCGCAACAGCTGGCACTTGATGGGGTCTATCGGCAGCGGCATCTGTATCTGCATCCGCATCTGCAAATGTATCTGGCCATCATACCTTATGCCGCCTTAGCGATCGGAAGCCTGGCTCATATGAATATTTAAGCTGGCAGCCAGCCACCGCCTTCGAATGGCATTCGCAATTCGCAATACAAAATCGCCTAATGAAGCCGCGCAAAATTCGTTTTTAATTGCCATCGCAAAATCCCCGAAGATGGCGGCGGCGGCGGCGGCAGGCAGAAAAATTTCGTTTTAATTGCTGCCCGCCGGAATCCCGGATACCCGAGACTCCCAGCCAGCACAAAATACTGCCACTTGTGTTTTTTAGTCTACAGAAAGAACAAAAAAGAAAGAAAAAAAGAGCCAAAGGAAAAAACTCGATTTTCCAGCTAATGGATGAAGGCAGAGAATTGTTGCTTTCGGAAGAGCAGGACCAAAACTGGTACCGAGAATGGGGAATGGGTGCTGGGGGACTGGGACTGCGACTGGTACAAGGGGGCTCTCCGAGTTCGACATCGGCACAGCAGCCAATTAAAGGCATGACATAAATCCAGCTGTGACTTGTATTGGGTGTTTCCGCCTGCGGCCCACATTCTCCAGTCCCATTCTCCCGATCCGAGCCCCATTCTGGCCGGCGAAAGACAGCGCCAAAATGTTCAAGATTGTTGCAGGCCCAAAACAAAACGGAGAGCGGCAAAGTAACAAAAAAATAACGTGGCAAAAGGAAAACTTTGCCCAACCAACCCAGGCCGAGTTCACGCCCGTTGTTTCATTTTACAATGTTGCTTTTTTTCATACCCAGTACATAGAGGTTACAGGAGAGTATAGGTCCTCGGGATGTCTATAAGAAATCTAGAGTTTTAAGGACAATAACTGCTTAATCAAAAGGGTTTGTTATGATGAATAAACAAATAAAATAAACAATAAAATATTTAAAATAACCCTTTTCATTACCCTCAAAGTATGCTACATTTATAGTAAAAGATCAGTGAGTATCTCACAGTCGTGGCTTAAGCTATAAGCGTTTTTTCTCGTTTATTGGTTGGTTTTGGTTTGGTTTTTCTTTTATTTTTGTTGCTGTATTATTGCATTGTAAGAGTATTTTTCTACTTGACTTGGCACCGCCGCCCTCACCGGAGTTTCAATTGTTGTTGTTTGCCTTTTCTTTTTCTCTTTCCCTCCTGGAAAACATGCACTTCAGCTAAAGAAACCGCAGCTAAAACCCCGCTTCCTTCCCAGGGAAAAGAAAACAAAAAATAGGGAAAAGATGTCAGTTCCCCGGGGAATCCACATTAAAATTCTCCAGTGAAAACACCCGCCGCCAATTCGAAAAGTTGCGAGTCCAAGTTAACTAATTTATGTCGCAGGACTCTGAATTAATGAATAAATGGCGAGGGCGCTTCTTAGATGGATGGCTTGGTGTGTGGGGATATGTAAATTAGTTTGCAAAAACCCACCGAAAAAAGGTAAATAAAAACAGTAAACAGAGCGGCGAATCGAAACGAAACGAAGACCAGACCAAGAAAAACATTGCCCACACGCAATCTTGCGAGGGCAATGAAAACTTTAGTCTTACAAAGTGAAAATTCCGCCCCGATTCGCCTTGAGCAGCTGCCAATGCTCTTGGCGGCCAAGGCGAAACTTTTCGAAAAAAACACACAAACGAAAGAAAAGTTTTTAAAGTTATGAGAGTGATGCCATAGGAGTGACATCATGAATATGGTAAATAGACCATCAAATTAAATATATACACTTATAATTGTCGGGGGGTGATTGCACTGTGGCTGGTTGTAGGGTGGAAATCGCCTTTAAATTCATTTTAACAAGCAGAGAATATTAAACTGGATTTGCTTATGAATATATTTTATAATTTAAGCTCTTTAAGACCTAAACAAATTAGGGGATTTAATTTATGAATGAATATTTGTAGGTAATTTTTAAAAGATTCTTTAAGGATTACTAAAATATTTCTTAATAAAACAAAGTTGATGTTCTCCAGTTTCCCTTATGTTTCGTTATTTTTAAATTCCTTGGGATTATTCTTCTTTAAAAATATTATTATACATAATCCCCTTTACCCATTAACATCTCAAGATGAAGCATACTTTAAGAAGCCAGCACAATTGCAGATGGGAAGCCAATAAAATGAATAATCATAATTAATATGATTTGTTTGCCAACGCGAGGGGCGCAATTAAATTTGCCAGACATAAATCGAGGCGAGCAGGGTTCGAGAGATTTAGAGGGTTCTTCCCGGGCCGCCCGCATCGGTTGCAGCACCCCCATTCCCCTCGAGAAAAGTTGGGCAATTAAAATGGTTGGAACACATGACGACAATTGGGGTTGGAAGGAGAGGAGAGGCCGTTCGGTGGCCGATAAATGAACGGAGAAGGCGCCGCCATTATCTTTGGGCAAACAGACATGACAACGAGGAACAAATAAATCGCATAAAATATAATTATGGAATTTGTAGCTCCCCTTGTTCGGGCGATGCTCGACTTGAAGTTGGAGTTTGAGTTAGAGATTGGGCGGCAATGCGGTTGCAGTGCCCTGAGTTAATACTCGTGCTTGTAATTAACTTGTGATTTATTGGTTTAAGTTTTTAGCGGTCTCCGCTTCATTTGCTATTCTTTTCCATGCCATTCTATTCTTTCCATTGGTTATTTTCTTGTCCCAGGAATTTCCCGGCTGCCTTTTCGCGCCCTGCACTTGTCTCCGTTCCCGTCCTGCCGACTCTTTCCTTCGGTTCATTTCGTAAACTTTCTCCTGCTTTATTCGCAACAAAATGTCTTGGAGAATAAGGCTAATTTATAAGGAGTCCGCCCAGCTTTCCCAGCTTTGCCGCCGCTCGCAGCACCCGTCTGGCCACCGCATCCGCCCACCTTTAATATTAAATGTTACACCAGGGACACATTTCGATGAAATATTTCGTAAAAAGTGTCTACGAGAGAAAAATTTGCTCTCTTTCTCCTTCCGCCCGCCTGCTCTCTCTCTCTCTCTCCGCTTACCCCCTTTTACCTTGCAAGAGGAGTCCGCCTTCCCCCTGGTCGCCTGCTTTTCCAACTCCAGGAATTTCCCGGGGCCATGCGTCTTGCTCAAGTTGCTCCAGCCGAAAAACTTTCTCCTTTCCTTAGGGCGTGCCACGCCCGCCGCCCCTCACGCACGTGGCAAGGCACAGGAAGAAAAGGGAAGAAAAGATGCTGCCTTTTGTTTTACTCGAAGGATACCATGGGTCGGGGGGGTTGCTAGAAGAAGTGGGTGGGTTTTTTCGGGCCTGGCGCACAGGCCAAGAATTATTACCGACCAAATAAGCGATATTTCTCGAGGGATGAATGTGCTTTGGTGCGTGTTTTATTTTATTTCGTTGAGTTACAATCCACCATCTAACGGTACACGAACCCCCGAAGGGTGGGTGTGGGCGGTTGTGGGTGGTGTGAGTGGTGCCATGCGCATGGCCGAGACGGCATGGAGGTGCAAGGGAAATGTCGAATGCGAAATTAAGAAAACATGGCAGTAAAATTGGGTAATAAATCATTGGGGGGCCTCAAAGTGTTACTTCCACAATGTACACACAACGGCAGCGCAGTTGGAATTTGTTTAGCTACAAATTATATAGATTTTCGCAACACACTGCGACATATGCCGGCAGTGGAAATGGTGTGGAAAACTGATTGCCATTATTATATCCACACGGAAAATGGGCATTGTGACAAAATCGGAAGGAGGCACTTACAGTTTATTAATAAATACAGTCCATTTGAATTTCTTAATAATTAAATCATTTCCAGACACTTTTAAATATTTTTAAACAAATAAAAACAAAATAAACATTATATAAAAAGGGTCAGAGTTGCAAATCAAAGGCTAAGCCCCATTGGCTTCCGCCATTCACAGGTTGTAAGTCGTTGTCTGGCTTCGATGGTCAATCGAATGGCTATGGCAATCCCCCTAATCCCAATCTCATATCGCTCACAGGCATCCCATCCTCTCGATCCCCCCCCCCTTTCACCCTGGTGCATGTGTGAGTGTGATTAAAATGGCGATATGAATGCATAATAATATGAGAGTTATGACCCTGGCCAGACCCCGTCGTCCAGTTTGGACTACTACCAACTCCCTCTGTCTGCAAAATTCGACGCATAAAACTGCAGCAAACTAAAGTCCTTCAGCCCACTCCCGATCCTGATGCCAATGCCGATCCCTGCCCCTCATCCTCATTCCCCTTCCCGTTGGCCATCATCGCCGGGTGAGTAAGTGAGCTGAACTTTGATGCCGCCACATTCTATTCGCATTTGCGCTCCAACTACCTATAGCCATATATCTTGGCCGGTCGGCACAGGAATATGTGCGCTGTACACAGAGAGAAAAAACGGAAATGTAATAAATTACTACTCTAACTTAATCATATCTGAAGGAAATAAAAACAGAGAAAGAAGTTTTAAGAGGGATTAAATGTATATTATTTGAATTTCTTAGTGCTTCAAAATTGACTGAAATATTCTCAAGTACTTTAGGTATAAATATAAATTAATATAATTTGTTTCAGTGCATTACAAGGACTAGAACTCGCACCGACTCGCTTCAGCGCCAGCGGCGAGCCTGCTATTTTTTTCTCCGTTTCCATTTTGAGCGAGTCAACGGCGAGTACGAAGCCGAAAAGCCGTAAAGCCTTGCATGGGGAGAGTTTGGATGGGAGTTTTTTGAAGGGGGGGCAGATGGGGCTTAACCCGGAGAGAGGGGTTGAAGAGGGGTTTTAGGCGCAGTGGCAAAGAGTGCCGCCCTGCAAGATTTATGCAGTTCATATTCACATTTTCCAAACGCCGCATACCAGAGACCCAGCATTCGAAACGCACACCGAAGGATAGAGGTTAAGGGGTTAACAGGGGGGAGGGACAGGACACTGCAATGTGCATATGTGTTTGTCAGCCTATGTGTGTGTGTGTTGTATGTATGTGTGTGTGTATATAAGTCCAGCCGCAATTGTTGGAGCTTTTTTGGGCGCAAAATGGGCGCGCTGAGCATTGCAGTTTGCAGTTTTTGTTGTTGTTTTGTGCAAATACAATGGGACAAAATGGGTTTTTAATGATTATACTTTGAATTTCTAACAAGTTACGTTTTTTAAGGGGATTATTGGTAGTATATATAATGAAAAAACCAATTTGTATACGAATTTTTAATATTTTATTGAAGAAATAAACCTTTTTTTGAGTATAACAAATATTTACTAAAAATAATCATTTTTAAAAACACTTTTCTATATGGCTTAGGTATGTTTAGCCTCCTGCTTAACCCCACAGTGCCTGCTCTATGGCCGTGATCCCCGCCTGCCAGATGGAATGGCGTCGGCAAATGGTTGAGGAGTCTGGGAGCCTGGGCTGGGACCCGGCTTTGGTGGATGACTGCAGGCCTGGGCAGCTCGTGCAAGTGCCGGAGCACACTGCATATTAAGTTATTGTATATTAGGTGTTAAATCAGATAAATTTTCGCATAATACCGCATACAGCACTCGGATTTTCAAAGATTAACGTGGCGCACACACACTGAGGGCCAGTTGTTGTTCCTGTTGTTGTCGTGGTGGTGGTGTTGGCCCGGCCAGAACCGGGCTGAACTGAGACTAGCCTGTGCTGTGGCTAGGGCATTTTGGCATTCCAGAGCTGTTTTAATCATTCGAATGCTGCACATTGTTTTTGAGAGAGAGGGAATTGCAGTCTCTAAACAGTGTTGCAGTTTATTTGCATCGCCGGACGATGGTTATTTGTGGGCCTGTGCAGTCATTGATAAACTTTTTGCTCGGACTTTCCACAGCAGCATGCAATCGCCGCACGGGCTCTTTGTTTTCGTAGTTAACAGATTATTAAAGCGAGCATAAATTTATGCAAATTATTAATTGCAAAAATCGGGGGAAAAAAATAACAAAAGTTAAAAATCGAAGCCCATGAAATTGCTCTGCTGTCTGCTCTGGTCTGGCTTCATTAAGGCTTTTCTTTCGATGCTGTTGCACCAAGCGTTATTCGAACAACAACAACAAAAAATAAATCGCAGCGTTATTAAACAAAAGCTATTGTGTTTTATGAAAAGCGCATAAATAAAAAAGGCAAAAGCCAGCGCAGCGCAGCTCTAGCAACGAATTTATTATGACAAGTTGCCCTGGCACTTTTATCTTTCCACAGACACACACACACACACACTAAGTTGTGCATACACACTATATACTATATGTGTTTGTATATATTTTTTTTGGCATTTTGCTGGCCTTGTTGTTGTTGCCCTCGTATTATACAAAATATATGCAATAAAATAGCCACAAAACAAACTCTGCCCTAAAATGCTGAATGCTTCTGCAGAAAAACCAACTAGAAAAAGCACACACACTTGGAGAGTGTGTGTATATTTTATATAAATTCATACGACTATCTGGCAGAAGCAAAAACTTGACCATAGTCAAGTGGATTTGACAAATAAGTTGCTAAAAATAAATTCGTACGCTTGGAGTTGGATATTTCTGGCTTGGGTTTAATTAGTCGAGCGATAGGAGCCGAGAGAGCAAAACCATTATTTAAATAATAAAGGCGTTAGGTATACATCAATTTATTGGTTTTTAAAAGCAATTTTGTTTTCAAATCAGGCTTAGAGGATAACAAATGGCCAAGTGATTGGAGTAAATTTATAGCTTTTGCTTTTATCTTGCGAATTGATTTCTTTAAAGAAAACATTTATGGTTTTGCGGGAATTTGTAAACAATTTCATAACAAATTTTAGGTAATTTCATACTTGAAAAAAAGCTAAGTTAAATATAAGTTAGACATATTTGTTAAACATTCCTTACACTTTACTAAGGTGCTTAGTTTTAATTACATTTATTATTTATAATTATTTACCTCTCTACGAATTGCTCTTTCTCAATATCTTAAACCCCTTTAATTATAATTTCTATCAGAATAAACATCGCTTGCGTCTTCCATTTAAGCAACTTGTGATTAAATAAATAGCGAGATTAAGTGCTTAAAGAGCAGAACCGATTCTTGCCAAGTAAACGAAGGCCTTAACTGAAATGAAATGCCAGTTCCTCACCCACCCAAATGGCCAACTCCCTGGGGAGGGAGGTGGAAGGAAGGAAGGAGGAGCGATCGGGGCAGCCTTCTATTTATTATAAATTTGCAATTTAAGCAACAAGCAACGGGCAACGGCGAATTATGCACGCCGAGAGGCAGCCAAAGTTGATTGCACTTGCCGACTTGAAAATCGGCGGGAATACTGTGTAAGGGAATATATAGGGGAATCGCGGGGCCCCGAACAATTTAGTCCGACATTGCATATTTTCGCTTCCTTCGCATGCGAACACGGACCATGGCAATGAACAGGAACAGGGAAAGGGACAGGCACAGGAGCAGGGACAGCAGCAGGGACAGGAACTGGACAGGGCAGGGACACGCTCCTGGGCGCGTGAAAAAAGGAACGAGACCCGATGACCATCGCAATGCTGAGGGACACGGAAAGAAAGGGAAATAAATATTTATTTTCTAATGATTAATATTTAAGTTAGTAGAGTTTGATTAAAAAACGATTAAAAACTCTAAAAAAATATTGTTAAGAAATCAAAAAAGAAAAACCGACATTGAAGGCTATATTAAATTGAATACCAATATCAATCATTGGTAAAGTTTACTATTCTTTACTACTTTCTCTTAAATTATAATATGGAAATTACATTATTATTAAAAATATAGAATTAAGGTCATGTTTTACTACTTTTTCCCCCAGTGCATAGGAAAAAAAGAGCTCGTCGACGACTGGTCAGCAGGTTGCTGTTGCCGTTGATTTGTTTTGGCCGGTTTGTTGCTGTTGTGCGCCTTCAAATTGCTCGTCGCTGGCAGTAGTTGTTGGCCGGGTTGGTCGCTGGTTGCCAGTTTGCCGGGTGAGTAAAACGATTACCCGCCGGCTAGGAGGAGGCTCGCTTTTTGGTATGTGTCGGAACAACTATTATTAAGCGTTCCCGCTGTTGTTGCGCTGTTGCGCTGTTCTTGTTGTGCTTTTTACAAGTGCAACGCTTTGCGGCCATTGTTCTGCTTTGGCTGGAAATTATTATTCGCATGCCAAAATGAATTGAGCGGCATGCAACATGTTTAGCTGGCCCGGTGTAGACATGCGTTTCGGTGGATCCCATTCCAACCCTCGGCCTCCTCTCCTTTCCTCCCATTCAAATTGCCCGGTTATTAAGTAAATTGATTTTAAGTACGCTTTGAAATTATTTGCTTCTAAATGTTTTGCTGCTCGCATTCGTCAGCAGCGCAGCTGCGCTTGTCGATTTTTGTCGCGATAAGGCCAGGCCGAAATTGATTGTTAACATTATGTGCAATTTGTTGAATTTTCTTTTGATTTTCACCGGAGATTACAAGAGTTAAAAGCTTTTCTTTTATGTATTATTTGATCTAGATTAGCAAACTAGTTTTTATGGGTTTTAATTTGAATTTTATAGTAATTTGATCATCGTATAGCAATCTGTATGTATTTTATAAAGCAATTTCTTATAAAAATATTTTCCCAGAACCATCTTAAATAAATAACAATTATCCTTCCTTCCCACTAATATAATTGCCATAATAACAGAACTAATAATATTTGCTTTTAAAATGAAGAATACCATTATATTTAATCATTCTTTACAACCTTTTAATGCTTTCTTTCTTTCATTTATTCAACTATTACAACTAGCCTTCAGTTTCCATTAGTGCAACACACAATCCTGCCCCATTCCCGCCACCGATTCGCATAAATTTTCTATTAACCGATGTTAAATTTAATTTAATTTAAAACAACACTGCTCAAACAACAACATCGCACCGCAATGGACGAGCGGCATGCGAAATGGTAATAAGCGGAACCCAACCTGCTCGGCATTGGTCCTCCATAAACAGTGCAATTAAACTAATGACTGTGCTTAGGCCCGATGATCGCCGTGGAGATCTGGGGGAGCTCCCGGGGACGGGGAGATGATGCCTCATAGACATGGCCGAGACCACACACAGACTGCAGAGATGAGAAGACTGGCCAAACCGGCTGGGATCGGCTTTTGGCACTTGCGCATATGATTAACCTGCGGACACAGAGAGGGGTCCATCTCCGTCCACGTGGAGTGGAATGGAAGCGACGCTCTAATGGGTCGCCAAAAGATGCAGCTGATGAATTGCTGGCCAAATGGTTGCCATGGTTGCCGGTTGTCGTTGCCGTCCGTCCATCCGCTAACCGGTTTGCCAGTTTCGAGGGCAGGTAAAATAAGAAGCCGGTCGGTCGGTCGCTGGTGGTGGTGGCTTTAATGGCTTCCGCCAGCGATCATAGGAGTGAAATAAATGGCCAGACGCAGCCAATAAACGTCGCGCGTTATGCCTTGGCTCTTTCAGCGCCTGGCCAGGCCAAATGAGTTAAGAACTGTGGACAGTTTCGGGCGATTTACGACAGGGAAGCGAGCAAAGGAGAAAACGAATAAGGAAGTCTAGTTTTGGAGAGTGGAACAGGGGAATACCCTTGTCCTGCAAAGTATATCCATAATACTATAGGATACTGGGATCTTTTAGAAGTAGATATTTCTTATGAAAATGCTGAGATTACTCTCAATACAAAACTATAATCCCTTCAAAACCCCTTCTTTGAATCAAGTTACCAAGAAAACACCAAATACCCCATCTGCTAGAGTATACACAGAATAAAAACCTGATAAACAAAAAGACAAACCAAGCGGGAGGACATTCCTTGTCCATAATAATACAGTTTGCGGTATTATAATATCTGTGCGCAATTTACGAAACATATATATTGCCTAGGCACCCATCAATCAGTTGGCGATTTTAAAGGAATTGACCCCGGGAGAGCACCTCTGCATCGGTCTGTCTGGTCCCTGTCCCTCCCGGCCATCCAGTGCAGTCCATTGCCGTCCACAGTCCGGCTGAATAATAAAAGTAATCGCTCTTTACCCTTTAGGGTTAGCGAGTGCAGCAAATTGCAAGCTGAATGCGCTTTTCTATAAGCATAAAAATTGCTATAATTTGTTGAAAATTACATTTTATACATAACCGCCGCCCCAGCGCCTCCCCCCCCCTGTGCCAGGGCAGTAATTTATTTTCCCTACCTTTAATCAATATACGACTGGGGGAGTACGGACAATATGGCAGCACTAACTATTATCCAAGATGGATTGCAGCAGGTGAAGGGCAGCAGGCGGAGGTACGGTTGGATTGATGGTCCGAAAGTCCGGAATTGGAGCGGACTAATCAAAAATATTGAAAGCCATTAGATCAAGCCATCTAGATTGGCCAGGAAAAAGTCAGTGGGCGGGTAATTGTACGGGGGAGAGTTCAAGGTTTGCTTTTAGAGTATAAGGGTTACCTGAGGAAATGTTTTTAGGGACTTTTCTAACCAAAATAAGCATAATCTTTCATTGAAGTGTTGGGGTTAACAACTCTTGGGAAATGTCTTATGAAAGTTCACCAGCATTGGTCGTTTTGGGAATTATAAATTAACCACTATGATGGTATAATTCTGGTTCAGTTACCATGATTTTTTTGGCTGTTCTCTTTTTTTTTAAATCCCAACATTAATTACCCCTTTTCACTCTTTCCCTTTCGGGCAGCATATGGCCCTGGAAATTTATGCAAATTACTTAATAAAATGTTGTCGACAACAAAATACATTTTCAATAGACCAATAGCTCTAAAGGGGCGTTTGTGCTTGGCCATTTATGGTTTAACCAACCCCTTTGGCCATGTCCGAGCCCAGAGGGATGGTGACCGGAGTCACTTGTGTTACTCGATATGATAGACCTGCTGAGGCAGCTGAGGCATATTATATTCCCAACGTGGATCCAATTAAAGGCTTTGTTTTTTTTTCCCTGCTCTTCGCTTCGTGCTCGTGTTTTTCTTCATAAATTGTGCATTAACCTGATGCGGCGTAGCGCCGTGAAGAATGGGCATAAATCGCGGCCAACTTTCCGAGCAACCCTCGGCGACTCACGTGCCACCCCGTGCTGCTGTGCTCCCTCTTCTGTCCTGCACTGCTCCTGCTCCCGTTTTCGCCTCCTTGCGCTTCTGTTCCGATTTCAGCCGAAAGATAAATAATCTGCGGCCGCTCCACCCAGACGCAGCCAGTCGCATATTTGCGGTCTCACCCACCGCCGAGGAGCGAACGCCGCACGAACCTGACTTCTTCTTGGCATTTTCGCAATAAAATCGTAATAAAACACATTGGTCACGTAATTTCGTTTGTCTGTGGGATTTTATTGCCATTTTTTCGAGCAATTTTAAATTGTTATAAATGTGACGGGCGATGGCCGGGACGGGACACCGACACCCGTGTGTTTACTCAGCAGCAGCAGCAGCCAACCGTCGGCCGTACTTTGCGTACTTATATATTTATGATGTGGAAAATATCTTGAGAGCCCACAGAGCCAGGCAAAATCGATAATGATGGTGATGGGGGGATCTGGTCGGCATTTATCAGGATAATTACACTCGTCCTTGGGGCCGGAACACGCCCACGGCCCAGGCAAACTTTCACTGGACTAACGCCCCGAAAACACCCGCACAAACGACAATTAAGCAACAAAACTTTGATAAATTGCTTCCTTGCTCGCATTTTATGAGCTAGATGGCCGAGGGGGAAAAGGTGCCAGAGGCGGGGCTTCTTTACACTAATTAAGGGTCTCGGGGTTTCCTGCAAATATTTGTTATCTGCCTGCCACAAACCGAAAGCCAAACAGGATTCCCAGCATCCCCAACAATGGGGGACAGTTTTGTGGCGCCACCGGCGACTGAGGAATATTTTTGCTCCATTGAGCAAAGTTTGCCATAAACTCGGAATTGTTGAAATTGTTTTCATTTGTTCGAAACTCGGAATGGAAAAACAATTTTTGTATTTTTTTTTGTTGTATTAAGAAGTAAAATTGTAAATAAGCAATTGTTGTGGCTACTTTTTAAATTGATGAAATGGTAATGGGAAATTATTTAGGAACATTTCTATTAAAAACAAAATAACTTTAAGTATATTTTATTTCTTAAACATCGAATTTCCTTTTTTGATTTCAAAGAAAATTCTTTAAGAATTTCGTCTGGTTTATGAGCCTCTGGCAACCCATAATCCCCAAATAATTCCGCAGCTCTCTTCTGGCTTGACTAAATATTTATTTATCAATAAATTTATGGCGAGCATAATCCATGCAAAATCTTTGCCAAAAGAAAACTCTTGACCTCCCTCGTTTTCACTAATCCCATGAGTGGAGGGAGGGAAGAAAAAAGTTTGCTCGCCAATAAAAATGATAAAGTTTTTTGCGGAAATATAAAATTGAATTATTGCATGCAATTTAAAAACCAACAAAAGCTGACAGCAGTCGCAGCTAAAAGCCAACAACAGCAGAGATTGCCAAAAAATTTGTCAAAATAATGGCGTCATTCTGCAGTGGTCGCCGCAGTGGTTTGCTTGGCTGAGGGGTTCTCCTTTTTGGCGTCTTTGTCGGCTCACCGCCCCCAAAAGGATCCGACAGGACACTCGCACAGCCACACACAAGCGCACACAACCACACACATGCTGGCGACGCTTTGGTTTATCCTTTATCCTTATGCTTTTTTGCACATTATTTGCTTTTGCAATTCAAAGCGATTAAGTGCGACCGGGCTCGAGAGAGTCGAGTCTCCAGTCTCCAGTCTCGCATTTCGTCGAATCTGGAGTCTCCGGGGTCATTAGGGGCGACATAAAACATGTTTTTGTTGCACTGGCGACTATGGAACCATAGAGGATATATGGGCCCGGCTAATGGCAAAGTCATCCAATAACTTAGGGCCAACGAAAAGGCTTTAAAGGCCGCCTCAAACTCTGTCTCTGGCCATTACAGCATGAACAAAAATATTTGGAATGACTATAACACAATAAAAATGGGACTCTAAGCATTAACTTTTAAATAAAACAAATAAATAATGTGCTTAAAAATTATTTCATTAATTTATAATAGATTTAAGAGGAGCTATTATATTTTAACTCAGTTAAGGCAGCCTTAAAAATGTATATTTTGACCTTAATTCCATTTTTCTTCAGTGTCTCAGCTGGTTAGTCCCAAAAAAAATCCGAAAAAATAAAACTGGCGAGTGTAAGCCCATTTAATAGAGCAATTATGAGCAGTTGAGAGTCGTCGTGAACGAAAAGTCGACCGATGTCGGCCATATTTCAAAGTGTTTGGCCGTAACTAATTAAGCAATTAATTTCCGAGCAGCGGGACCCGCAGCCGCCGCGGGGAAGTTCAACAAACTTTTGCTCGAAAAATTATTTACAGGCGCGAGAGCAGGCTCGAACGAACCCTTTCCCTCAACTGTATTTTCCACCGCTCCATGTGGCGTAATTTAGTGAAATTATTTATGCGCTGGGTCCAGGTCCAGCCAGCCAGCCAGAGCAGCATCCCGAGCCTGAGCCCGAAAACCCTTTTCACATGCGTGCGCCGCGCAGTATGCAACAATTTGTGTTTGGCCAAACATAAAACACGTTAAACGCCCCGAACGCCCGAGGGTGTGAAAACTGGAATCAAAAACCAAACCGAACCGAGCCACACTGAATATTTATGATGCGATTAGCAAGAGGCAGAGCTCAGGTTGCAAGGAGCTGGGAGGACTGGGGAAAATTTACGTGGCCAAATAAGAAGGCTGCCAATTAAGGCCGGCAGGCAGGCAGTCAGGCAGCGGGGAGTGCGCCCCGCATGAATATGTAAATAAAAAGAGGTAATAAGTGGGTGTTTAATAACCGGATGCCACCTCCTCTTGCTCCAAACCCGAAAAAAAAGAAGCAGGAAGGAAAAAAACAGAGTGCGCACTTTGTCAACCGGCAGCGAAAGGTAAAAAATCAGTAGGCAAGGCAACCCCGAGCAACCAACAAAAAAGGACCAACCAGCCAGCCGAATGCCAGGGGAAGGACCAAAAAAAAAGGTAGCATGTTTAATTTGCGTGGCATTTGCAGCTGCCTGCGGCAAAAAGATAACGAAAATAAAACGTTTGTCGTCCTCGCAGCTCGGAATTTCGAAACGGGGGGAAATGGAAACGGGCAATGGGACGGGCCGCAGCGAGCTTCCGAAAATTTTTGTAGAGCAGTGTAAACTAATTAAACGAGCGTGTTGCCGAGTGTGTTGCATGCAATGCATAAATAGCCGCCAAAAAATATGATTAAAATTTAATTTAGCGAAAATAATTAACTCGAAGCCAACATTATACGTATTTAAATGTGACGCATAAATAAATACGAAATGCATTCGACAGCGCTCGCACGGCACATTAAATTCATTAAAATTCAATTAAAAACTGAAAATCAAAGGAGTAAAAATCGAATCAAAACTAATAATAATCGAGAGTTAATGGCCGCCACGGCCGGGCGATAAATATGTGCGCCATGGTGTCTGGGGAAATGGGGTTATCCCCAGCATTTATTCATTCATTAAACGCAGACAATTAAGTGTCAGGAATTTTGCAGGACCATAAATTGTGCGGTGGCGGTGACGGTGACGGGGGTTAAATAAATGGGGGCGTGGGCAAGATGGGTTCCCATTTCCAGGGGCCATTTGCCATTGCCATTGCCTTTTGTCAGGTCAGCTGAAAATCTACATATGCACTGACCATATAAAACTATGCGAGCACGAACCCCGCCGCACGGCTGGCGAGAGTTTTGGGAAATTTCAATTTAAATTTTCCCTCTGTGGCGGCCATTTTACAATGGCCGCGACTATTATGGCCTCGCAAAATGGTTCCCACCCCCCACAGAACCATATATGGTTCAGCCGAACCAGGGGGTTGGCTAAGCTGACAATCGGTTAATTGAAAATTCTTCAGAAATCAAATTATAGGCCCCGGAAAACTATAACTATGGCACGAGCTACTAGGGAAATATGGGCGCAAATAAACTCCAGCTGGGGGAAAACTAACATAAATCTTGCTGTGATGAATCGGTCTCAATTTGGTCAATGAGTAATTGGTGTATTATTTCGAAATGAAATTGGTCAAGGGGATTTTTCAGGCATTCTATATGCTCAAATTTGTTTTATTCAAAAGAAATGTATAAATCAATAGGTGTTGGTCAGTATTGTTTACCTATTTTATTTATAAAAAACATGTTTGAAATATTTTGAGAATTATTATTAGAGTATTTTTGAATTTTGAAATATTTTGAAGGAAGATGAATTATTAAAAAGAAATTAATCTTGGTTTATAAATAAATTAGAATATTCATAGTGGCCAGAAATTTTAAATGTTTATTTATGCCTTGTGGCAATTTTATTTGAAATTTTTTATAAGTATAATAAATTCCAAGTTTAAAAAGTATATTCATTGCACAAAAATCTTTAAATCTGTTTCGTTTAATTTGGAAAACCACCGTTTCCTTTGCTTCTCAGTTGCCAACCGCCGATTTGTACGCTTATCGATGACTGGGAAATGTAGCTCATGACGTGTCCTATACCGATACCGGCTTATTTTCCGGCGAATTTTCCACCCGCCGCCCTATTTTTCCGGATGGGGAGTGTGTGTGTGTGTGTGTGCTTTGCTCGCAAGACATCAAATTACTTTCGTATGCAAATAAGCGGCTTTTCTGTAGACTTTTTTTTGCTCCTTTTTTTTGTAATGCTGCCACACGGCAGGCCGACAGACGCCGAAAGAGAGGGAGAATGGGTAGAGGAAAGAGACGGAGACAGACAGTTGATCGGCACCAAATTTATCTCAATGATATGCAGATAAAACTAACAAGTACCAACGTTTCTTTTTCATTCCGTTTCGTTTGGCTTTTTTTTCGCCAGCGACTCCCTTCCTTCTCTGCTCCGCTGCACTTCTCCAGAGAAAAGGCTGAGAAACTACATTAGCAAATAAATTTATTTAGCATTACAAAAAATGAGGTAGCTAAGTGGCTGCTGCCGGGTGGGTGGGACTGAAAAGGGATGTGGATGCGAATGTGGCTGTGGCTGTGGGGGTGGTGGCTGCCATGAATTTATTTAAGATACTTATTGATTGGATTTGATTTCAGGCTATGGGAAAGTAAACTTGGGCAAATAAATTTAAATGGGGGCGTTGAGTTTGCTATCTCGGGATTTCGGGGGATGGCTGGAAAAATTTGCAAGTTTTCCTGCCCCACCAGCAGCATGCATGAGTAATTTTTCCAATTTTTTGTTTCACATCTCCGGCTAATCCGGAAAATTGTTTTTCCAAAAGGGGCTTACTATTCGCTGGCGTTTTTATATTGTTTTATTTCTCTACTTACTCTGTCAATGTCTTTTTGTGGATTTACTTTCTTATTTTTTACAAAATGAAATGTTTTGACACTTACCTAAAAAGAGGAAGAGAAAATAGTTTGTTTAGTTTTGGGATAAAGTTAAATATGTATATATATAGTTTAAGCCATGCATTTTGCGAGTAAGAAAAATCTCAAGTTTTACCGTTTCAATTAGTTGCAAAGCCATTTTTCAGCAAAGAAGATTTCCAAACATAATTTACCAAGTTTTCATTCGCCAACTTTTGTGTAATTGCTTGGAATGAAATAATTAAAATGAAAATACGCCCGCGTAAAAGGTGTAAAGGTGTAAAGTAAGTTCAAATGTGCCTTAACGACCTTTTCTGTTAATAACGCAAAGTGGAAATGTTTTTGTTTTTCCCTTCGGCCACCTGCAATTCCAATTGCAACTGCAACTGACATTGCCACTGCAACAGCAATAATAACAACTGTGCAACTCCCCGTGCAATTTTCATTTTCCTCGTTGTTATTAAGTGATAATTGAATTTTTATGCCGCTCACAGCTCCACTTTTGCAGCTCCAGGAGATAAAATATACGATTAAAAAAATCCTGCTGAACCCGGGAAAACTTCAGTTGATACTGAACTCTGACCTACTTTTGCGGCTCATCCAAACAAATTTCTCTTGCCATAAATCACATTCCATTTTCGAGCATGTAACGCACTTTCTAAACATCTCAAAAAGGAAAAACCCTCCAACCTGGCCTACCTTTTTCCACATTTACTATTGTTTTGTTTAAGTTTTTATCAGAATATGACAAACAAACAAAAAAAATGATATATTCGCTGCAGCTGCTTTATGACATTCCAGAAGTCCTTTCCGACCTTTTTTCGCCAACCGCAAACTGTGCGAAAATTATGAAAATTCATATTTCGGCACGCACTTGGCGGGAATTTTCCCCTTACCTGCTCTTTGCCAAAAACAAAGCCAGCGGGCGGGCGGCGTGAAATTTGCATGCGTCAATAGAATTTTCCATTTCCTCAAAATCTGCAACAGTTGCAAAAAAGTGAAAATCGTCTTTTGATTTACAACCTGCTGCTGGGCGGGGTTGCTGGACCATAAATCTAATTTTGGCAAATATTTTGGTTGCCGCGATTTCATGCCTGCAATTGCAATTGCATTTAATTTTGCCGCCGCTGTTGTCTTCCTTTTTTTTTTGTTTTTTTGTGAAGACAACGAGATAAAAAGGAAGTTTCTTCTTCGCACACATTTCATGCGGCTTCCACAAAAGGTTCGAAGCCCAGGACCGAAAACGACGACAACGAAAAGCAATTTACGGAAAGCACGCAGCGTTTAGATCAAAAGCAAAGACGACGACGACGACGAGGACGACAATCGCCATTTGCCAGAGGGGCAATCCTCCGCGGACAACGATGCTATACAACGCAAAACACATCATTAAGTATAAAATTCTTAAAATGGAATTTTAAATCATTAAAAGGCAGCAGCGCAAAACATGCAGGAGGCAGGAGCCAAGAGGAATTCGCAATGCGTTTGCTTTATTTGGCAGTGGCTGCTGCTGCTGCTGCTGCAACATGCAATGGCAATGGCAACAATTCCTGCTGCTGCTGCTGCTGCCCAGTCGCATTGTCCAAAATGCTTGAGGTTGGGTCAACATCAGCGCTCTTTTTTGTGCTCTTTTTTATATTTTTTCCCCAGCATTTTCTGTTATTTTTTTGTTGTTGTATTTTTTATGTACACGCCAAGCCAAACAGCTTGAATGGAAGTAATGATGCTGGCCGAACGTCGCCGAAACGAAGTCTTGAGAAAGGCGCGCAGTTGGGCTGCATTTGCAATGAGTTGCCGCTGCAACACACAGCGGCAACAGCAACAGCAAGAGCACCAGCAATGGCAATCAGCAACATGGCCGCCTGAGCAGCAAACGAAGCTGAACTGCCATCGTTGCTTTTATCGGCGTTTTAGCTGCTTTTGCACCCTTTCAGCTCTCCGCCCCTGGATTCTGCAGCTCCTTTCGGTAACATGTTGCTGCCGTGCATCGCATTGCATGTTGCTGCTGTTGCTGCTGCTGCTGCCGCTGCACGAATTCTATGTTGCACTCGGAATTTGAAGTAAATAATTCTTAGCCGTTCGCTTGTGCTTTTGCTTTTGCTTGGAAGCAAGCATTTTGCAAGTGCCTGCGCTGCTCGTTAAGCATTTTTGGTGCGATTTTGTTGCCTTTTTACTTTTATTTGGTGCTGATGTTGCTCATCATCATGCAGGGCTCTCAAAACGTAAAAAAAAATATATATATATATACATAAGGAATGAAGGAAAGAAAAGCGGTTCCGTTTCGTTTATCTCATGTTTTTTGGGCATTATATAACCGCACACTTTATGCGGGGATAATGGTGTTGTACTCAATCAAAAGGACTTTAACCGGAGAAATTTAAAATGATTTCAATAGAATTTTTTATGATATAATAGAGAGCACAAAAAATCTGAATATCTACCAAGTATCTAGTAAAAATATCCACTTCTTTATCAATTGTTAGCCACCATTTAGTAAGCTTTAAATTGTTTTAACTGTGTATCTCCATATGGCCAAGGATTTGTCTTCATTGGAGCCCGCATGCTCGCACGATGATTGACAATTCCCCAGTTGGCAGACAATGATCTCGGACTCGATTCCCAATTCCCCTTCTCATCTCGCGGTTTTCCCATCGAAACAGCCAGCAGCAACCGACATCCAAATACTCGACATTGCTGGCAATCAGACAAGGCCCAAACCAAACCAAACCGAACCGAACCGCTGTAAGCCATAAAAGGCGACTTCTCTTTTAGATTTCTTCCCTGCTGTTGTCTGCAACCTTTTTTCTGTTCCCGTTTTGGCCTTAACTCCATCTTGCGGACATTTGCGAGCAAATAAATTCAATTTGCTGCTGGTTGCTGGTCGGTCAGAGGGAACTGCGACAGGTTTTTGTCGCATTTATCATCGCATCAGCAGGAACAGAGCACAGCACAGCACAGCACAGTACACTGGCGGATGAGGATGAGGATGGAGAGAGCTCCAAATGAAACGCCATTTACCAATTTATTTATTTATATAAGGCGAATATATTTTATAACCCAGCGCAAAAGCCCCGGCCAAAGAATTTAGTCCGGGCCAGCAGCAAAAAATGTTGTATGAAGTGACCAAACTAGTTCGTTAAAATAAATTCGAGAGCCACTAACAATGTTGAGCGGACAGGAGGACGGATGGATGGATGCAGGGATCGGAGGATGGGATGCTGCGGTGCTGCGATGCTGGATGGTGGATGTCGGATGGACAGCATGCAACAGCCGAGGCAACAGCGGTTCGGCGGGGTCCAAGTCCTCATTCCACCAGTCCCAGTCCCATAGCTGGGCGAAGATGTATTCCTTTTGGGATGTTTTTAATTTTTCTTTAAAGTCGTTAAGCGACGTCGTTGCCTGTTTTTTTTTTTTGTTATTCCTTTTATTTTTTGCTCTGTCTGCCTCCGCTTTTCCCCCGGCTGCTCCTCGGGCTCCTTTGTGTTTGCCTTCGTTAGCTGCCATTTGCTTCCTTTGCCTTTCTAATGGAGTTTTGCAGATAACAGAGCAACAGCGAACGAGAGCTGCTCCTGCATAAGCACACACTTAAGGGTTAAGGTGGCAGCAGGGGGGGTTAAGGCAGAGAGGGGGCCGAGCTCGAAATGAAATTAAACCCTTTTTGGCGGCTGCTGTTGCAGCAGCAATAATGCAACATGGCGGATTGGCCAGAATAATTGCTTAGATTTTTCTGCTAACTAATTTTATTTCAATTACATTGTTTGGTATAACTGATTTAATGGAATTTATATTTTTTATATTTATATAACTTGTATATCCTTTCAGAAAATTAAAGAAATTGCTGGAAACTCAGGGAGCTCGCTGCTTGGCCTGGCTCGTATTTCTATCCAAGTTTTCCCATACCCGTTGAAATGGAAATGCCAACAGTTGCGAATAGAAAATACGAAAAAACAACAAAACAACAATGAAACGGCAAGAAAAAGCCAAGTGGAGCAAAACAAAACAAAAGCCAAACAAAAGAAGCAAAAATGCTAAGAAGTTTTTGCTTCGACGTCGAAAGGCAGCATATGCAAATTTTTCTTCCAGAATGCAGTTAAACTTGTGGAGGTCTACAAAAAAAAAAAGAAGGGTTAAGGAAGGCAATAAGGGTTGGAGTAATGAAGATACTCCTTAAAGAATATGTTTTGCTGTTCATTGCCTTTACTTGGGCAAATATTTCAACGCAAAGGAAAAGCTTTTCGGGATTGTAAGTTATATTTTGTTTAATTTGCCACTCTTGAAGTCTTTCTAAAAATTCAAATCAACTTTCGCAGGGTTTCCAGAATTCATTTAGCTCTGGGCCAAGGCAGATCGCATCGGATCATGGAAGTTTATAAGCCTCGACACTCAATTCGAGGCTTAGATGCAGTGGAAGCTTTTCCCATTCGCGTGGCGGCAAACAGAATTCGCAACTGCAGCTGCCCGCTGTGTTTGTGCAATGATAACAGACGGCTCCCTTTTTGCGTCCGTATAGCCCCTTGGGTGCCCAACCCTACCCTCAACCCCCCCGCTGGGCGCGGTCCTAGTCCGTTTCTAATCTGTCTTCGCGTGCTGTTTGCTGTTGCATGCGAGAATTGCAGAACACGGCGAACATGCAACGCATTGCAATGCAATGTCCAGTGTCCCATGTCCGCTGTGCTCCCCCCCCCTTTATAACCAATCCCTCCCCCTTTGAACGGACAACATCAACAAGGCTGCCACATGCTGCGTCGTTGTAGGCCAACGTATACCCGTCTCTTTCGTCCCCCACAGCTGCCATCTCTGTCTCTCTTGGTTGCCCCAAAACAACATTTATGCAAATGTCTGCGCGCCATCATAAAATTGGATTTGGCAGCTGATTCTGATTCGGATTGAGATTCGGATTTTGATTTTGATACCGATTTGGCGGCTATTTCTAAGCTGCACTTCTAAAGGTTTAAAAATGAAAATTCAGGGAAAGCTAGGTGGAGGGAATCAATCAAAATTAAAGGTATCTACTAAATGGATATGTCTAGGAAAGAATAAACTATTTAAAAATATTTTTATTGAACGAAGAAAGATCTGATGTTGTTGCAGATGAAAGAAAGTGCATGATACATCTTTTTGAAACAATGTAAGCTAATAAAAGTTTTAAAAAACTTTAAAAACAATTTATTATCTCCCCTTAAAACGATACCAAAAGTATCAAAAAACGAATAAAGAGTATACACTCTGCATAGCATGCCCTCTGTATATATGAAATAAAATTAATTTTCGGCAACGCTTTTCTATTTCTATTTATTTTTAGTTTTCCACTGCCACTACGCCATTCATTTCGCGTGCTGTTTTGTGTCGTTTTTGCTTTATTTTTAGTCGCATTTTTGTCGCATTGCGAATCTCGCGCGACCTCCGCCTGGGCCGACTAAATAAATTTCGTTTTAAGCGTTTTCGCCACACTCCATATACAAAGAACCAGCGGCTGCGGGGGAGGGACAGGAGGCAGAGAGGGATCAATGTGGACACTGAGAGGGGTGAGCACACGGAGCAGCCAAATAGCCAAAGATAATAAAATAAACAAAAGGTTTGCCGCCAACCGAGGACCAGCAAAAGCAGAAGAAAACGCAACCAAGAAGCCAAAACACTCAGGCAAAGGTACACACAACAAAAAAAATCGAATCCAGGTTGGGGCAACAGAGGGTTAAAGGGGCTCCAAGGGGGGGGGGCAAAAGGTGAGTCGCAGTTGCTGCTGCAGGTTTGCAAGTTTTATTTGTGTGTTTTATTGTGGGCATATCTCAAAAGCCAATCTTTTGGCAAGTCCGACAGCGATTCGAACTCTGAAATCGGAGGGAGAACCGATTGAAGATGGAGCTTCCATATGGGAAAGGTTCTATACACACACACCGAGAGGCATATGTGTTTGGGTTGTATATATATAGGAGGACTTCTTTAGGTCTTAACAATGGGAAGAGGAGATCCAAGAGGGAAAGGAAAGGGTTCTTTAACTTGTTTGCACTTGAAATAATAATAAACCGTTTTCCAAAGATTTTTCCAAGGGTTCTTAATTATAAATAGACTCAAAGCTTGAGACAATTAATGCCATTAATATATTTCACCATCTGGTAAGAGCTAATATACCTTATTATATATCTCAAGCTCCTTGAAATGGAAGCTGAAAGTCGTGGGGCCTCCTCCTGACTTGCATTTCGCTTGTACAATCGTATCCCCACATTCACCTACACCCGAAAACAATCTCCAGCATCTGTCTGCAGCGCCACAACCCTCGGCAGCATCCGCCATCCGTTGCGTCTTCGTATGCAAATAAAGCAACACGCGGTGCAACATGCAACATGCAACATGCGAGTTGCCATTGCACGTTCCGGGAATAGGAATGGAAATGGAAATGGGCTGGGACTTTGAATGGGAATGGGATTGGGTCTGGGGACCGGCCGACTACTTCCCTCCTTCCTTTCGAGGAGATGAATAAGGAGCTATTTTTACTTTTAAATCTTTAGTTGCAGCTTGCAACGCGATGTCATCGAACTATTGCCAAGTTTCTTTATGGGAAATGTCTGGGAATTGATCAGAGGCACACGGAGGGACACTGAGAGAGAGAGGGTAGTGCATATTGCATAACCATGTGAGCAGTCCCTTAATCCTCAGACTAATCTCCCTGAAATGTCTGGACAATCTTTTGGCTCCACTCGCCTGCCAAAACCGGGATCACAATGGCAATTTATGTGGACTTTGGGGTTTTTAGTTTGCCGATGTTTAGTTGTTAACCTCGGACATTGCCAAAGATGTCCAAGGATTTGCCTCACATTTAAAACTGACCACAGAGACATGAACTGGCCAGACATTCTAAATCCTCCTGTGATTTAAGGCAATTAGCACTTGACCCCCTTCAGTATCCAAAAAAAGAAAAATGAATGAAATTCCCTGAAAAAATATATATCCTTCACAACTGTTCGAGTTTCCGTTCGTTTTTCGGCGTAACCCTAGAAGCGATCGGGTTTTATTTTACCAATTGGTGGGCAATTTTAATGCATATTTCATTTGAATTGCTGTAATGCATGTTCAGCCTCCCTCTACACATATACAGATATATACATATATCTGGGGTCGGAGGCAGTACTCCATATTGAATTATGATTTATGATTGGAACATGTTGTAGCCGGCTCAAGGGTACTTAGTCCATAAAGGGAAATGTGAGGGAAATGTGCGCATATGCGCTAGTTAGTGAGACATTCAGTTGCAGTTCCCTGGTGAAAGAGAAAGAGAGAGCGATAAGGGAGAGCGAGAGGAGGCGGAGAAAGGCGGAGAAAGCGGTAAAGTGGTGGGAAGTACTTGAACATTGAAATCGACCAAAAATAGCGACATTTGTGTGCGGCTGCCATGTTTCCCAAAGACAAGGATCAAGGATGTTTCCATTTTTCTTCTATATATATATATTTTTTTTTTATGAAAAGCGAATTGTAATTGGAGTTCGAATGACTCTTATGGCCTGACAATTATCTCCAGCGATAAGACATGGCATTTCCCCAGTCCCAAGAGGTTTATCAGTTTCCCATTTTCAAGTAGCAATCTGTCTTTGGAGTCTATGAAATATATTTCTTAAAATCCCTAGAGGCTCCAAGTTGTTTTTGGTTATTTTCCTTTAATTTTACAGTTTGTTTTCTTGAAATAGGATTATTTCTTCCGGTATTCCTTGGGTTTTAAATATTCTTATATACATTTTTAGTAATACAAAATTAATTAATTATTTGAACTAGAACTCAAAAGCACATTTAAATTTCAAACCGGAAAACATCACATGTCACCGCTCTTTCCGTTTTTATTCCCCAACTGACGATGAGTGCCGTTGTATTTTAACACCTGAGTGACTTTTATCCGCGGGATAAAACGGATGATGAGTCAAAGGGGGGGACACATTTTAAAATTCCAACCCAGGCGCGACGGAAATTCACACATTTGCGTGGCTAGGACCGAATAAAAATCCCATATAAATGTGACACTTTAAATGCCAACGACAAAAATAGTGGCAGACTGGAAATAAACTAGATGGGGGACGACGTCCACTTCACGTGGACGGGTGACGAATTCGTGACGTGGAAGGTCTAAAGGAAAAAATAAAAACAAAAAACGAAAAAAAAAACTGGCAAAAACCTTACATTTATTTGCATTTTCAAGTATTTTCTACCCTTTCTCTGGGACGTTTTTTTTGCCCGGCACATTCTTCATTTCGTTTCGTTTGCCCAGTAGTTCCTTCCTTCCGTTTTGCGGTTTGCAGAAAAACATTTTCCACAAGAATGAGCCAACGAGAGAGTTGGCGACATTTACATATGGCCAACTGTGTGCTTGTGTGAACTGTCAACGCGCCATAGAACTGTCAACTTGATGGTAATTTTGAACAAAGCCATGAAAATGGCAAGAAAGTGGGGTTGGGTATGCACATTCCCCTTGTTGTCTGGCTTTTTCCCCTATTTTCCTACCATTTTTTTTTCCTTTGGTACTCTAGAGCTAAGCAAGACAAAGGATCGCTGATGGATTCCATACAAATTAAATGCCTTGTTTCAGACAACATTTCATTTCGAATTCATGCAAAACATGTCGTATTTATGAGGCACTCCCCAAACTTCTCAGCCAAGGACGAAGGACAATTAGCGCCGTCACTTCCGCTGCATCTTGAGTGGCACATCCGCATCCGCTTTGGGGGAAATGCAAATTAGTCGAGCCTAATCTAAGCCATCTCTCAGCATCAGCGCTGTTAATTAATCTTATTACTCTATTTGTTGGTAAAAACTAATTTATTTCTGCCTGCAACATAAATATTCACAATTTACGCTTATTGACAATTTATTGTCAACAAAAAAAGGGTGAAAAAATATACATATATATGATGGGAAAAACATCCATCGAAGCGTCGGGTAGAGAGTTCAAACAATCAACGCCATTGTCCAGGGCCGCTCGCTTCATTTTATACAAACTCCTTTTTTGTGCTCCGATATTGGGAAATTTACTATCAGACAGCACAAAATCCCATGTACAGAGCTCGGAAAAAAGGCAAAAATCGAAATATTATTAAGTCCCAAAGCTGCACTTCAATTAAAATGCATTTTCGCAGTTTATGAGCTTAATCTCATAAACAATTTCTGCATTGTTGCAACTACACTCCACTCTCTGTCTCTTCTTTGATATTTTATTTATTTTTTGTTTGTTTTTCCAGTTGATTGTCAGCAGACGGTAGGAAAAATATTTTTGTGATAAAATATACATACATAGATGGCTGGGTTATTCATGGGGAACGAACCAGGATAGTGAAAACACTATATATTAAATTAAACATTATGAAAATATAACATTAAACAAATTTATATATAATATTTTGTAGTTCAAATTTCATTTCCCCTATAATTATTTTGATTTAATATAACTCATTTTTTAGCACTCTCTTTGGCTAATTAAGTTTGCCACACTCCCCATTAATGCACCTGTCCCATTATCTGAGAAATATTCGCACAACTTTTGGGGAGGGAGGAACCCACCTCCCCAAGGCCCCCACCACATGCTTTTCTGTCCTCTTACCTGTTTTTGGTATCTCTTTTTTGGTTTTGCCAATTTTGTTGCCTGTACCCTTTTAATAACTTTATAATGGCGTGTTGCATCACGCGTTGGAAACTTCGTGGTGCCACGCCCCCCAACAACAAACAACAACAAACAATTGCGAAGCGCGTGTTTGTTTGCCGGTTGCTGTTGTTGTTGTTGCTGCTGCTGCATTTCGTGCGATTTTTTTTCGGTTATCACCGATTTTCAATCTATGCGCATAACTCAAGTGCAGCGGCAACAATAACAAGAGAGATACATCGCCAATCCGACACCGGAGAGCCCGCATCATTGGACCGAACCGAACTGGACAGACCGGACCGGCCGAGACCGGGTTCCAGGCATATGTGCAACTTCCGATGCTGCTGCTGGGCGCTTAACTGATGCTGGGCACCCCATCAAACTTGGCAATAGGCAATACTAACTGGGCAAACAAAGGAAGGGCCCAAAGCGAAAGGGGAAGCAAAAGCGAAAAAAATAGGACGACATAGTGATGGGGTCTTTTTTAACCCACAGAAATGCTTCATCTTTTAGAAAAAATATAATCTCAATAAATACTCTTAATTATGTTGTAAAATATATATAAAATAGGAGTAAACAAAATATGAAATTTAAACCTTTATATATTTTTATATTAATTAAATAAAAACATCCTTTGTGCCAGCACTGAAACGGCGGCACGAGCAAAATAATATCGGCAACATTTTATTGCCCTCTGACCTAGAGGGGGTGGCCACTGGGCGGGAGGCCACGACCTGCTCAAATTTGACTCTGAATATCCTGGCCAGGCTATCGCAGCATCTCTCTTTCTCCCTCAGCCTCTGTTTTCCGCCTTATCGCCGACGTCAATAACCCATACCCGCACCCGCACCCAATCCCCCATCGCTGCTGACCCATTCATATCCTTGTGCGTTGTCTCGTTTTACTGCAAAATTTACATCCTGTACTGCTGATGGTCATTTTACTGTTTCCGTGTGGGGTCGAGCTCGGGAAGGAGGCGAGGAGAGTATGTGTCGAGGACCCCGGCCAGAAAGGACACTCGGCCAGCACTGTGTGTGCATATGAATATTTTGCAGCAGGCAACAATAAAATCCATGACATCATAAATATCGATGCGTTGGCCGTCGCAACGTAACGAACATTTTCGGTGCGGGCTTAGTTCCATTCATTTCGCACTGCTCCGACAGAAAGGGGAGTCCTTTATAAGGACCGAAAACGGGGGGAATCCCCGGAAGGGCGTTAGGCACAACACCACCCGCAGCAAGGCGCCGCGCGATAACTCGATAATTATGTCCGCTTTTGTTTATTTCGCACATCGATTACAATGCCGGCGAGTATGTGTCCCAGGCCGACAGATTCGGAATCCGGCGTTTCGGCCATTTCGGCTATTTTGGCCATTTGGAGAGGTGGCAAGGTGGCAGGATCCAGGGTCAACACGGTTGCGGCGGGAGGTCAGGGGGTCAGGTACTTGTGCATACGTCACAGTGCGAGCTCCTGGGCAATTTACCAACTTTGGTGGGAATATGTCCGGAGAACACAGTAAAAAATGGAATGACACTTGGAAAATCACTTATGAGAAAGGATATACCATAATAATAAATGTAAAAATTATTTGAAAAAGATTTAAGGGTACTAACTATATATATTTTTGAAGAGGATCCCTTTCAAAATATTTTTACTTTTAAATAGACTCTCAAATTTGTTAAAAAAATAGGCTCTCCTAATAAAAGGATCTATTAACCTTGTATTCCAATTTTCCAACATATATCCCTTTTTGCAGTGCCAGGAAAACCCCTTTTATTGCCACCCCTCTGGTTTTTTAAGGTGTGGAGAGTACGTTGTCTGGCGTCGCTCGCTTCTCATAAGTAAAACGCTTGTGAGCAAAGTTTTATAAATTATCCTTGTGAGAATCCTTATTTATGGCGCGTGTGCAATTTTCATTTTATCGCAGTAAAAGCAAAGTTAAGTTAAGCTCCTGCCGCTCCCGTTTTCCCAACTTTTGCCCACAGTTTTGCAAATGGAGGCGTTGCACCACCGCCACCACTGCCACCACCAGCAACAACAAGAGGAACCACAACAACCATCAGCTGAGACTGGCTCTCTCTCGCTTTCTCCGCATATAGTACCATATATCTCTGGCTCTTGCTCACTTTTTATATTTGCGCCGGCGAACTTCAATTGTTCAGCAGCCAACACAAACAATCGGGCTGAGAAGAGGGGGGAAGTTTTTTTTTTTTCTTTCAAGGGGGTTGAGGGGGCGGCTTGGCTCTCAACTCGACTTGAGTCTCGTATATTGCACAAATGTCTGCTTTGCCCCCCTCCAACAATAGAGAGCGTTGCATCATGGGACCCACTATGGGAAATTATTGGTAAAAAATTATTCAAATCAGGTGAGTTTTCTAAGAAGATTTAAAAGAGTGAAAAATATTCGTTTACTATATAGGGAAAATATTTTTTAATGTTAAGAACTCAGATTAAGTTGTTCTATTATTTATAGAAAGAATAATAATACAATTAATGGTTATAATATATTAAATATTTGCTATAATAAAATCCAAACGCGCTGGTTTTTAATATTCCCCTAATAAATTTATACTTCAAGATCTCTTAAATAATAATATAATTTCTTCATCAATTCCCTTAAAGCCTTTCTTCAATACAAAAAGTTTCCTGCAACTTAAAGCCCACTGTCCCACGTCTCTCTAGGGGGGCGGTGAAATCCTAGAGGGGGATGTCGGGATGTCGGTACGTCGGAAGAAGATCTCTCGTTGAGCTGACAAAGTTTTTTATGGCCTGCATATGAATATTATGCGCTCGAGTATAAAATGTTGTTGGCCACACTTCCTACGTTTCACTTCCTGCACTCGACTCCGAGCTGCACACAGCACACATATCTATATATCTCTCTATATATATAGTTGGGATATATACATCTATCTGCAGTCGTATCTATACATCTCCGCAGCTACAAGAAAACACAAAGCTAAAACTTTAAGGCTGCCTTTAACCCGAGATTTCTGCCTCAAGGCGGCAAAGGCAAGTTAAGAAAATGCGAAAAGCAAGCACAGCCAAGTTGAAGCCAAAAATCCTGTTCACTCTGAAGTTTCCTTTGTTTTGAACCCTTCCTGTACCCCCTCTCTCTAGTGTGTGTGTGTGTGTGAGCAAAAAATATTTAGCCAGCAAAGTTTTATTGGCAAAATCTGTTTATGGCTTTTGAATTTTAATTAGTTTACATTATGTCGAAATGCTGCCGCTGCCGTTTGCAACAATGGGGAGATACGAGCACAAGAAATAGTGTCCTGGCAGGAGCCAAGAGAGCTGAGTTTTCATTACTATTTGTCTGCTGCCTTTCCGCACAGCAGCCGCAGCCGCAATTTTATGCGCAGGATACAAATGTACATGAATAACTAAGCAAGCCGGCAAAAGGAGTGCAGGATTGCAGGATTTCAGGGGTAGGGTAGGGTCCTTGTCCTGGTTCTGGTTCTGGTCCCTGTGTGTGTGTGTGTGCCCAGGATCAGCGGCAGCACCAAAACTTTGGCGTGAGACGTGCCTTGTAGCAAATTTTAATTCGACAAAAACATGAAACTCGAAACTGTTATTGGGATGTTGTTCGTCGGCAAGTTTTCATTGAGTTTTCCTTGTGCTTTTTACCAAGGAAAAGGCATGCTTTTTTATTTTTATGAATTATAAAATTAGCTGAAATAGGTTTTTTATTGGATTCTCTAATAAAGAACTTTAGTAAACACAATTTATTATTTACCAGTTTGAATACAAATATAATTTTTAAAAATGTTACTGCCTCATCTAAGCTCTATTTAATTAAAAATATACTTTGCTAGCTACATTTTCAAGTCGAAATTACCTAAACAGCCGAGTGTAATTGAATTTAATGATGGATTGCCTTCACGTATTTGGAGATTCGCTAACGATGTTGCAGCTGCAGCCGCCATGTGGCAGAAAAAGGAAAAGCTTGTGGGCCAAAAATGGCGACGAATCGGAGAGACGCTTGACGAATGGCGACCTTTTTCTCTTTGCATTGGCGCTGCAGCCTCCGGTCCCCGGATTTGATGCAGTGCAGCCAAGCGACAACATCAATGTATGGAGTGAGACACACGGCAGCAACATCAAAATGCACGGCAGCAACATCGACATCAACATCAACCTCAACATCACAGGAACGGACGTTAAAAAAGGCGAATTAAATCAGTGCTTTTTGTGACTTGCTGCTGCTTTTGTTTGTTGGCTTCAGAGTGTTTTTGCTACCGTTTTCAGTTCATTTTCAAATCGTTTCGTTTGCCTTTTGTATGCAGTTTTATTTAATTCATTTTTCACGTTTTTTTCGTTTTTGTTTTTTTTTTCTCCTGTTGTCTCTCGGGCTGCAAATGTGCAATTAAAGAAACAGGTTACACGCCCATAAATCTTGAAATGCCGACGACGTTGTCGCCATCGTCTCAGCAGCAGCAGCAGCAACTGCAGCAACGTAACGTTGTTTAAAAAAGCAGAAAAAAAGGAAGAAAAAATGTATTCGTATTCGTATTCACATGTCTTAATGTTGACAGCATTTTTGTGATTGTCTGACTTATTGCCAGCCGATTGATGACAAATAAATTACGTACACGGCTCTTTTCTTTAGTTTTTTTTAGCCGGCTTTTTCCGTTTTTGGTATCTCTGCAGTTGGTGCTGCTGCTGCTGCTGCGTTAATGGCTTTGGTAATTACTTTTAATTGCCATTGTAAAGTTTTTCGCATTGCCACCGAAAATGGCAGCGGCCCTGACCACTTGACTTCGACTTCGACTCCGAGTGGCTCCGACAGATTGGCCGCTTTTCCCTCCATGATTCCCCCGATTTTCCAGCCAGCCAACTGGCGCCATGATTTTTGTGCTGGCTGCTGATCGATAGGTTGTCTATAAATAGGCTCTAAAACTGCTCCGATTGCCTTCGGATCGATCATTACACTGATTTGTTATGACTAGCAGCAGTTGTTGTGCGCCAAGTGCTAATCAAACTCAGTTTGGTTTGAATAAACAATAATTAATTTAAACTAGGTATTTACTCATTACAGAAAGTAAGAGGTTTCGAGGGGTATTATTTGGAGAGCAATAATAAAACATACATTGTAAAGTGTTTGCAAGCTTACTTTGTTGCTAAAACAAGGTACTTTTACTTTAGCTTACTAAATATCAGCTAAATAAATATATACAATTATAAAATTACATTTTTACTGCCTTATAATTGCTACTACTTCAAATCTTTTGTAATTTCTCGCTTAATCAAATCGATACTCACACATTAAGCGGACAACTCAATTGCCGGATTCCTGCCATGATTATAAGAAATAAATTTTAATTATGCGACTCACGATTTTGTACACAATTTGAATTGGGTTGACAGCAACCGGCGGACACGAAACAGAAAAAAAAAAACACAAACGTAAGAAAAACTTGAAATTTTTATCTTACTTAGCTGATGGAGGTATGTTCCAGGTAGACTCCCGAGAACGTGAAACCTCAAAAAATACCTATACATATATACTTGTATTCCTAAGTATATGGAGATGTATCAGAGGAGCCAAAAAAAAAAAAAACGACTTACAGTCGACATCTTTATAAATCGCTTGACGCATAAATCAAATGAAACTTTTGTTTTCGAATTTTTTGGTGGAAATTCTGCGGGCGTGCAACGATTGAAATCACCGTTCCGAGCCGTATCGTACACTGAGCGAATTTGCATGGGTCTTTATTGGGCGGCAGTTCGTTAGTGTTGGCCCGCTTAACATTTTAAACAATCATGGCGAAAATCACGAAGTCCTTACTCCACGGGTTACCGCCAACTGCGGCAAAGGAAATGATTGCATTTAAAATTCAAACTCGAGCGCGGGTTGGGAAAAGGGGAGAAGGTGAAGGAGGGAGTCGGGAAAAGACCAAGAAACCAAGAAAGCGAGGAAAAAACAGCTGAAGTCGGCACAAAGCCATGTCGCCATCGTTTTGGCCATCTCCTCCGACGTTGTTCTCAGGCCCAAAAGACCCCAGTCGACCATTTAGGCCGCGCCAGCGAACGGAAAAAAAGTCAACAACTGAATAAAAAACATTTTCGAATACAAATGTTGGCATTGCATAACAAACGTTTTCTAAATGAGGCTAACTAAGCAGCCGGCAGCGCCGTCGACTGCGGGCCGAGGCGTGCATATGTTTGAATTGCCGATGACGATGGCTTTTTCCTTGTACGTCCCTCTTAACTGTTTCGTGTTTGGTTTTGGCCTGGCTCTTTCCCCTTTGGTGGTCCCCTTTCCCTCTTTTTTTTCTACTTTTTTTGTTGTTTCTTTTTTTTTTTGCATAATACTGCCACAAAACTAACGGTTAAATGGCCGGTCTGCCGTCCTGGCCAAGGCAAATATTTGATTTGGTCTAAAGGCTTTTCGAGCTTTTCATTTGTCGCCGTGTGTCGCTCTCCCTCGGTTTTCTATGACTGATTTAATCAGCAAACTTTGACAAGAGTCAGGAAGTCAGCCGTTCGTTGTCCCTCATCCCGGGTTTTCCTCCGACTTTCCCTCGATTTTCCCCTTCACCTGAGGAGGAGGAGCCGGGGGACACATTTTTGTCGACTCAGGTTTCAGGGAGTCAGTCGTTGGGCGGACGAGGCAGAATTAAATTAATTAGAAATCTGATAAGAGTTCCACTCGAATTGCGCCTTAGTTAATTTGCTATTTTTTTTTTTGCGCTAAGCCTCAAGTTGTTCGTTCTTCGGTCGCCAGATCTTGTTCTGGTTTTATTTTTATTTTTACTTTTCTGGGGGTTTAAGAAGCTCTAAAAGTATTGGGGAAATGGTTGGTTTATACACTAATTTCAGTCAATTTTAAAGAGTACTTTTAATAATAATTATTTACCATAATTCTCTAATTTTTCAGAAGAGACCTCTAAGGAGTTCCGCTGACTTTAAGGAATGAACCTCCCCCGTGACTTCTCTCAACTCATCGGATGAAGGAAGGCCTGTTTCTGTGAATTCAGTTTGCCGCATTTACCTGCTGCTATCTACTTTTTGACTTTTCTTGTTATATATTTTTTGTTGTTCCTTTTCTTCATGGCTGCCAACTGCCGGTGGGCTCATAAAAAACTGCCAAATGCACTGGTCCATCTACCTAAATGGCAGAGAACGGGAGGCCAAAGGTCGTGGGACAGCGTGTGTCCTGGCCGCGTCCGTTGGCCTGTCTCCTGCCTCGCAGCATCCTGCATCCTGAATTTTCAGCGGAAGGACAAATTAGCAGCGCTGTTTCCGCTGTAAGACGCGCGTTTTGTTTACGAGGCCGACACTTAACATTGCACTTTTTATGGCCTCGTAAAAAAATTGCACACATTTCCCGCCGATTCAAGGCTAAGGAGAATTCAGTATACACTATACAGATCCGTCCTTGACGGCGTTAAAAAGTTAATGATCGCTAGAGACACTCTTAAAATATTTTTTAATGCTTCTCATATGTTGCTCAGACGTTGAACGTTAAAAAACGGTTCCCTGGCTGAGAAAAAACCAAAGTACCAAAACCGAAAGACAATGCATAAGTCAAGGATAACTCTAACGATTGTTATTTCGGGATTTTGGGATTCGGTTGAGTTCGAATTCGTGCCGCCTGAGAATTTACAACGATTTCCCGACGAAATCCGCCGAGAAATATCGTGTCCCGCGCCACATTTCTCATCCTCCTGCCCGGGCACGAAAATCTTGTCATGATCTCTTCGAGGACACGGCTCCACACGATCGGATGCCCAGCTGGAGTTGGGGCTGAAGATGGAGCCGGAGCTTCAGATGGGGTTCTCACATGTTTGGGGCCCCAAAAAGGGGGTCAGGCGGGGTCAGCTGCGGCAGTCGTGGTCGTGTCTTTTCTGTTTCTTTTATTTTTTTGTAGATTTTTTTGGGGAGCCCAAAGTTTGTCAACAGCTACATTTGGAAGATAAAGAAGTGGTTCCAAGCATCGAAGAAGACTAAATATCAAAAAATTTGCAAATTTTAATTTTATGTTTTAATTTTTAAGCTTTTTTTTTTAAGATTTACAACATTTAGAATATCTACCAATTTTATTATGATGATGAGACCATAAAAACTGATCACTTTATAATTTGCTCGCCGCAAGTCCATCGATTGCGCCTCGAATCCATAAATATTTCCCTCCAGAACCAATTAACACTTCTGGCAGACCCGTGAATAGTATTTTTATTTATAGTTTTCCTCCACTTCATTAAGGTCTTTGAAAAAACATCGAACAATAAATTAAGAAGACCAATAAATCAGCGAAATGTGACAGAAATTTGATAAAAACAAAATTTGGTTTAACTGATAAAATAAAAACAAGCGATAAAAAGAGAGAGAGGGTAAAGCAGAGATAAAATAAATAAGGGGAACAAGAGAAATACGGCGTTTTAATAAAGACTCATAAATTTAAGTTGGCGACGACAAAAACGACTTTGGACTTGGAAGATGAGCGCTAAAAATAAATAAAACTATTAATCAGGCACAGCGAGGAGAAGAAGCTGGACGAAGAAGCAGAGGACAGAAAGATGGAAGTGAGTTTGAGTTTTTCCAAGGGGAAAATGAACAGCGTCAGCAATGCGGTCGTAAACAATTTTTAAAACAACTCTTTTTGCCAAGAAACGGGAGTGGAAAGAGGAAGCGAATGGCGCGGTTTTTCAGCTGCTGCCAAGAAGAAATGCCAAAGCGGCAAAAGAAAAGAAAACGCCAAGTGCAACAGGAAAACACTGGGAAACCGACCGGGGAGAGAAAGAGTGCCAGCCAGAGAGAGCGAGCCAAAAAGGGGGCGGGCGACATTAGGAAGAGCGAGAGCGAGAGAGGGACTGCCATAAGAAATGCCACTTTGCGAATATTGTGTGCCAACGATAAACACTTCAGAGCGGCCATTAAAATCACAGTGAGAGAGCGAGAGCGCACACAACTACACTCGAAGAGAGCGGCCATGCAGTGCAGAATGAATGAACCCGAGAGCGCGAGCGAGAGACCCGAATGAATAATGGCGGTGCCGCAAGACAAATAACTGAACTGCCCAGCCCCGTTCTCTCTCGCTCGCCTCGTTCGCTCTCGCTCTGGCGCGGCGCGTTTATGTGCTCGCCTGCTTTGACTTATGGGAAATAAATCAGGCTGCTATAGCAGCCGTTGAGTAGGTGCTTCACATGTGTGTGTGTGTGGAGGGGAAATTGTCTGCTGCTCGCTCTCTCTATCGCGCGCGCAGGGCTTAATAAATGTTTTTAAATATTGTTCGGCGGCACTTTACAGCTAAATTAGCGGTCGAAATTAAATAAACTGGTTTCGATTTTGTTTTTAACATAAAAATGTGCAAATTAAATTCACCTCAGTGCCCGTGGAATTTTTATCAGTGTGCCAATAACTCATTAATCATTTGCTTTGTTTTGGAAACAGCGATAAAAAGTATTAGGCACGTCTCATGTTGAGCAATTTATGTGCGAATTGTTTTGCTTTTCGTTCTCGCTTCTCACATGTTTTCAAAGTTTAAACTCCTGCCTTTTAAATACAATAAATAAGTTTAATTTTACACACACGCGACGCGGCTGCTTCTTCTTCTTCGTCTTCTTCCTTTTGGTTTTTGCGCATGTTCCGCAAAAATAACAATGAAAACTAGAGGAATTACTCAGCGGCCGAATTTATTGCGGTAAATTAGGCGAGAGCCCCAAAAAAGTGCTTTATTAACTTTTGAAACTAATGCCACCATAAACGCGCTTTAATAAACAAATAAAAGCACCAAACAAAGCAATAATATTAAGTATACGACGCGAAGCGGCTCGAGTTCTCATCGATTTATTTATGTGCGCCGTTTCGCGGTGAAAACGACTCAAGAACCAGGAGCGAAAGAGATAAATGCAGAGAGCGGCGGCGGCTGGCAGCAACTTGAGTGCTTTTACGACCGCCATAAAGCACTCTCGCTCGCCACACTCACACTCCATCATTATCGGCTGAGTTTTGGAATTCAAATTCGTATATGGGTCATTCCACTGGGAATAGGCTATGCATCCCCAAAGAGGGGCGACGGCGTTGGAATGAAGGGGATACTCAATTATATAATCGGCAATTGAAATTCAGTTTTTGACTGCCAGTTGTTGTTTAAATCACAGTCGACACCTCATCAAAACGAGTGTTTTTCCACCCACGCGTGAGTGCATGCAATGCATTTTAATTCGCCTTCGAGGGGATGTTGCATCAAAATTGGACTGCAATCTTGTAGCTTAGTGTTAAAACAGCGATCCCGTAAGCTTGCCTTTCAGCCCAAAAGCTCTGTCGCTCAAACACCTTTTTTTTCGGTTGCCTTTTGCCCTTTCTTAGTGCCGCCGATGTCCGACAGATGGCACTGCTAGACGACTGGAGAGCCAGGATTAACCCTTTAAGTGCCTATGAAATGCACTGAACAAAATTCGTCTAAAATTGTTACTATGTAAAATAGGAATTTACTTAAATTACTTATATTTTTTGAAATATTTTAAAAATTTCATGCAAATCAAATCGGAAATATTACTTTAAATAATGACCATGCTTAACCTTAAACTATTTTACTATACATTACATTTAAAACTCTTTTATTAATACATTACTAACCTAATTATTATGCTGATTTTATTACCTAAATTACTATAATTTTCCTTTTCTAAATAACCAACATCTATGCTTTATTTTCGACCACTGGCAGTTAATGGGTTAACCGATATCTCCCCTTGGTTTCCCCCTTTTTTCTTCATCCAGAAAAGAAACCCAAAAATTGTATTAGTATGTTTGTAAGTGTGTGTCCGACGGCCAAGCCTTCGACGCTATTTTTGTTTTTTGGGTTTCCAACACGCACGACAGCGTCATCATCAGCGCTTCGAAACGTGGTGGCCCAAGAGGGGGCTAAGCGGGTTAAGGGGAAAGTGTGGGGTTAAACATGCGTATGACAAAAGCAAAAGAAAAATATCAACACAAAAATCGCACAAATCCGCCGACGCTGGGAGTTTATTTATGAGTTCGGTGAGGTGGAAACACACGAAGCATTCGCAATGAGTTTATATAGTTTATAAAGATTTAGGAACTGTCACAGATCGTTGGCTATAACTTATCAAAATGTTTATAAACAAATATTTTGTATAGTTAATTGTCATTTTCTAAGAAATATTTTTTGTTTCTCGAATTGGGAATATTAAACAAGACAAAGGAATTTTGTGTTTGACGTTGTCTAAATTATACATTGTATATGATACAGCGAACATTTATTTATAAAATACATTCAAAGTTTTAGGTATATTAATCTATTTGAAAAAGATCTAAGAACGAAGGCTAGTTTTTGAAAATTATATTTTACTTTTACCACAAGGCAATTTAGAAAAATATATACTTTTCATTCTAATTGAAATATATTTTGTATTTGTTAAATATTTTTAATTAATAAATTCATTTATATGAAAGACTCTCTAAAAATAAATGTCGATGGTTTAGGGTGTGTTAGGGAATTTGTAAGTTCCCACCAAAGATCTCCTCCTCTTCAAGATCTCGCTGTTGGAATACTAGAAAATGAATATCGGCCGCACCTCGGTCTCTTGGGGGTTTCACCTATTTGGCTATGACACAAAAAACAATAATGGCAATTATGATTAATAAACTATGCTTGATTATAGTCCCGCGACTTTTTTAGGAAATGTCAAGAGCCCGAAAGAAGGTTGCCGGGTATTAACCCCGGGATTTCTGCAAGTGTACTTTGTTGGTGGGTGGAACCCACTGTGCGTGATTGTGGCCGTGTGTGTGTGTTAGTGTGCAGCTGAAGGCACAATGATAAATGTGGCAAAAGCAAAAAAAAAAAGAAAGAGAAAAATAGAAATTGGGTGAATAAATAGCCCAGATTCCGTTGAGCAAGCAGAAAAAAAGGAACTCGAGGAGAAAGCCGGCGCAAGGCAAGTGGAAACAAACAGAAATTCCGCCGACGGCGAATGCGAAAAGGACAAACGGCCAAAAGCGCGAGAGCCAGAAAACGGGGAGCAGGCCAAAAACCCCCGAGAAGCCTGGAGAGCAATAAAATCAACAAACTCCGAGCAGAATGCCATTTATCAATGGCACAAGGAATTCACCGAAAACGCAGGGGAAAAGCTGTGGAAATGGAAATGCGAGAGAGCACACGGCAGAGATGCGTGAGAGTTAAAGGAAAAACTGCCGAAAATCACCGGAAATAGAGCATTTAGAATGATATAAAATGGGATATTATATATTTTTAAATAATATATATTTTTTGTAATATTTTTTTAAGGATTTAGTTCATATTGTTTTAATAGGGAAAATATTTCCTAAAGTATGCGAAGACGTCTCTTAAACATTAAAAAAAGAAAATCCTAATAATGGTTCCCATCCCTTAAAAACATATTAATGGGGGAGTTATCCCCCACACATGCCACTCCCAGAAGGGATGTTCAAAAACCTAAAAATTCGGATTTTCTAAAAATCATTTAAGGATTCCCTTTAAAGGTTAAAGACCTGCTTATCAAATCCGCATTCCTACGCAGTATCTGCATATTGGTTGACCGATTTTTAAAAACCCGAAACCAACCCCCGGAAGCCGCACGCAATGGAAATATAAAAAAGATATCTGCCCGAGGCCGGCGACATAAATAAATAATTTTTGTTCTATGTCTCTGTCGCATTGTTGTGTATCCTAATGTGTTTGTGTGTGGGCTAAGGCGAAACAAGGATAACATGACTGATTATGTAAGCAAAAGAGCAGTGGGGCTCAACAAAAGCGTAGAGCCAAGCACATTTGGGTACATTTACCCGCCCCGATATTCCCCATTTTCCGGCTGCCCTTTTTTTTCGGCACTTTGCCGCAGCAGGTAAAAAGGACGAAGGATAAAGGCAGTGGCACTGGCAGCGGCATACACACCCACTTATTGTGCTGTGCGTGTTTTTGAGAAAGTGGCACAATTTTTACTTTACGAACGCCTAATGTAATAAAGCCCGCCCCTAGATCCGAACCCGAAATGGATGGCCTGCGTTTAGCATTCGCAGCGATAAAGCCAGGAGCCAGGAGCTAGAATCCAGTATCCAGAATCCAGAATCCAGGAGCACCAGCATCAGTACAGTACTTCCCTCGCTGGCAGCCATAACAAATCTGAGGGGGGGCGGTATTGGCCATGTGTGCCACTAAGGTGGCCCAAAGCGGGGTCAACGGGCATAAATCACACCGAAAATTATACGCATTCATCTGCTGAGCTGGCAAAAGAACAAGAAAAATATCTGCCACATTGCCTCAGGCTCGGGGAGGATGGCCTTTCACAGTTTCCCCCATTTAACGGGGGAGTTTCCCAAATGGCGGAAAATATGGGTAACTGTGCGAAATCTAATGGCCACCAAAAAATCGATAAAAGCCACTGGCATTGTTTGCTCTTTCCGTAGATGTTGTTGGTGTTCACCTGACGGGCGAGTGTTTTAATTGCGTGCGAATCGAGTGGCAGACGGTCGGCATACAAATATCAATTCCGTTGCTAATGCCAGAAATTGTTATTCAAATTCGACGACTATTAATCATTAATCTGAAAGCCAATGACAATGAATACCTAAAATATTAATATTTAATCAGCATAAGTGGGTGTCGGTGGAGTCTGGAATGCTCTATGGAAATGTATTTGTTCGTTTTAATCTACAAGACCTTTTTTAAAATATTATTTTTTAAATGCTGTATGGGTTATCTCCAAAATAAATGTCTAAAAATACTTTTGTAGTTGTTTTTTCGGGTTTCTTAGAGTATTTTGAACTTTAAAAAGCTTATTTAATAATAACCAGTAATTACTAACGAATAAAAGACACAAGAAGAAACAAAGCAAAGAATATAGAAATAACCGGAGTACGAAAAGGTATACATATACACCTATATCAATACCTATATAAACAAGTATATTAAGTGCTATTATTATGGGTAGAATGCGGCATTTTCAAAGGTCGATTCAAGACAGAAATAAAAGGAACAAAAGCTTCGTATTTGACCCAAAGAGATTCGATCTTGGCCCGCGAGTGGAGCTTAAAGAGTTTCTTCAGAGTGACTCATATAGGAATAAGAAATAAATAAACAAATAAATTAATAGCAAAATGTATTTCTGAAATACTCTAATATTAATCTTGAATTACGCATTTAATAATGGAAAGATATCTTAAACCAGGGAATACTTAAAGCGATACCTTTGCCAGGCATGTATCTTTGCATCTGCGAGATACATTGTCGACCAGTGGCCAGCATTGAGGTCGTGGAGCAGCCAGTTCAAAGTAAACTGGCCGCCAATTAACTAATTTGCCAAGTCTCTCTCGCAGGGGCAATTAAGAGGACACGGCCAACGACCAGAGATAGTGTAGGAAGTGCATTCAAGTACATGTGAGCGAGTGTGTGGGGGGCACTTGCAGATAATTCAACTTGTTGCAGTCGTCGGAATGTCTCCCTACCTGTGTGAGTGAGTGTTTACCTGCCGATGTCAGAAGTCAAGCGGACGCATAACACTGCCCGGCAAGTCTTACATTTTAGATGATTTTACGGATTTAAGAAGATTAAAATTAAATTACATTTCAGCAAAGTTTTAAGCCAATTTTGAGGCACAACCTTGTAGTTTTACCATCATATTTATTAGAACCTTTAAATAAACCATTTAAATAATTTCAAATTAAAACTAGTTTCACAATCAGCAAGTTAATCCATGTTTACCAGTGTATTTTCCATTGGACAAAGTTGAAACAAAGATCGAAATACCGGAAATGCAGGTGAAAACTTTTCAGATTTGTCGTTTGCAGTGCAAAGTGCAACAACAATTTCTTAAGTATTTTCTAACCTGCCCAATATCTTCGTCTTGGCCAATTCGGAATTACGTGTACGGAACAAATGGAACAGTTCATTGGGGGTATGAGTAACATTTACCAATTGCTTTGTTTCATGTTTATCCGCAAAGTGGCGCCAAAGTTTATCAACAATTCAACAAATTAAGATACTTTATTGCACATTATTATGTTATTATTTCGAATTGCGTGCCATGCTAGGGGCTGGCTAGCGGGGTAAAGAAAGCCGACGCCAAGGCGTCGATCTCGTCGAGACATTTGCTCCATTCATGTTCATGTTCTTCCCCCCTCCCGCTTTATAAATAGACCCCGCCCGAAATGATAATGAAGCTAACTCCAAAGTGTGTGCAAACATCTGGCCAACAAAACGATCAAAGCGGCAGACACATGAGGGAAGATTTACATATCTCGCGCTCATATCTCGGATATTTGCTTAGTTATTGGAAATTAAAATGTATCTTTTATAAAAATCTACAAAATAATTGATCGAAAGGCTGTGAATATTTTTTGTACAAAGGTGAGAATCTGATTTTAATCGGGTTTTGCATGTTTTGGAGATCAGATATAGGTTTCAAGGAGTGTTTATAACTAAATACATTCCATTCTCAGATCTTTCTTAGAATTGTAAATGATAAACCCATTGCGGAATTGCTCTTACATAAATAAATTTCAATTAACAACAGATATCCACTTATTTCATAAACGAAAACATCCATATCCCCTCTATGACATCTGCGTTCAACTGTTTTAATGGATTATATCCTTAAAAGGCTGACAACAACAGATCCAAGAACTTCTCCCGCAGCCAGAAACATTATCCAGACAAAGGAACATTATTGTAATCGATTGGATTTTATTCTATTAGCGTCGGCATAATATACATTTTTGCCCCTCAAAAAACAGCCACAAATTTTCTCTATATGACAAAAAATGAGCCTGAAAACAGGCAAGGGGGCGGGCAGAAGGAAATGGGAAAGTGGTGGGAGAGCGAGAGTGGAAAACCGCATTCGTAGGAAAACATTCGCCGCCATAGACTTTATTAATTTTCTAATGGATTTTACGTTTTCTGCAGTTGAAGATTTTAACATTTCAGATAAATATTTATGCGTTGGAATGGGCTGTCGTTCGGTTGGGTTTGGTTGGCTTCGAGGGCGGCTACGGATACGGATACGGATACGGCTACCGACTTGGAACCGTACTTGTTGTTGTCACTGTCGGCGACAGGACTCTCCAGACCCTGTGCCTTTTTTATGGACAGGAATTGATTACGATTGGCAAATGGCACTCTCTCTCGGTGGAAGGAAGTTTTGTTTATGTTTGCCCTGGTAATTTATGCGATTGTATAAATTGCCCATAAACATATATATATATATATATATAGAAAATCGCAAAGCTTGCACATGTACACATATGTATGTAGGATATATAGTGGCTCTTAAATGTCCGTTGTCTGTCGAGTGTTTGGTTAACATAACTAAAAACAGGAATTAACAGCGATTCGAGGGCCTAAACGAAGTAAATTAAATGTGTGTTTAATTGGCTGTGCGGGGGAGTTACCACTGTAGCAGTTGTTGCACCACAGTGCCACAGTGGCTATTGGCGTGCTCCGGGGCGATTCTTGTCAAGTGCAACCTGCTGAAAAACTGCTAACAAAATGATACGCTTTGTAAAATTCGCAGCCAGCCATCACCAATTTTCTCGCTGATTTTCTTTGCGTGCCAAGTGATACTTTTCCTACTACTCGATGGGCGGTGGGTGGCTTTTAATTGCTCACCGAAAAACCAAAGGAAAATGTGTGTCACTGTGTGTGTTTTTGGTTGTTACATGCACTGGGAAAAAACTGATTGATGAAAATATTTTGGGTTGAAGTTGCATCTAATCTCTTTCGTTAATATTTCAAATGCTTCAGTCCCAACTTGAAGCTTAAAAAAGAAAATGGTATAACATTAAATAAAATGTGAAACTATGTTTTTAATATTTTTTATGTTTGGATTGTTTAAATATAGTTTTTATGCTTAAAAACACTTTAATTTATAATATGTATAGTACAGTAGTTCAATTAAATCCCTTCTTAAGATTACCTCTAAATTCTAACTACCTTCAATCAAAATATTTGCCTTAATATTTTCTCTCTCTGCATATGTTTTGGTTGTTCGTATGATCGAGTTGACAAACTGAATAATTGGCAATTATTTTGGGCAAATTTTACGAGCTGATAATTTCCCATATTATATGTACAGAGAGTGGCTTAATTTATTTGGCCAACAACACACCTATTGGGGATGCATGCACATGCTGAACTATGACAGACTTAGATATGTTTGTATGTATGTATGTATGTACAGTAGAGGCTAGGGAGTATAGTTGGAAGTACATATAGTAGGCACACAACACAGAACTTACAAAGATTTATTGGAATTTGAAAATTTCTTTATGCTTTACCTCTCGAACTCTGGCAGGATACGCTTCCTTTTGACTGACACGAAATGAAGACAAACGGGGGATGATTGATCAAGGTGATGATGATGATGTCATGATGTTGCAACATCATTCAACAGCAACAACAATCGAACGCAAAAAATCAACGCAAAAATCAAAGAAGCTCGATTTTTTGGAGTTGGAGTTTTTGGAGAGTTTTGGACTGGTTTGGGTTCGTTTTTTTCAGTTTGTGTGTGTTTTTGTGGCTTTCGAAAAATATGTCTGGGATTTTTGGGGCAGTTGGCATTCTCAAAATCAAAAAATAGAGAGTTTCCACAAATGAAAAAATGGCTTTGCAACACATATTGAAAATTGAATAAAAAAATGACAAAATTCAAAATAGAATTTCTCACGAAAATTCAAAAAATAAATCATGGGTAAAACTATAAGCTAAGGGTATACAAAAAATATAACAAAACGTTGACTTACCTAGCCAGTCTGGTAGAAGTGAGCCCGCAAGAGATTCTGAGTATCTCTTACCTGAAAGAAATAGAGAGAAAAGGTATTTAATGATGAAGGTCAATGGCTGCAAAGGTGCCTCACATGTTAGTAAAAAAATAAAGCAAAAAAACAAGAACTAAGGAATTAAGCAAAGCAAAAATAAAACCTATAAAATAATACTAAAAGTTTATTTAATTTGAAAATGCAATACATTTCTTTTACGTTTAGTAAATTATATAATAAAAAAAGTAGATTAAATATATAATAAGTTAGATGGTAATTATAAATAATATATAAATAAAATAATCAAGTTTACATATACATTTAAAAGGTTGAGAAATAATATTCAGAAATAATAAAGAAGTCAAAAACATAATTTATATTATTTTGCATTAAATAATCAAAACAATATTCTTTTCAAAATTAAAATTGCCTTTTTATAAAACAAAAAAACACACAAATTTAATATAATAATTTTAGGAACAGTATTTATTTATGTTTGGAGGCAACTTATCCTGCTCCTTGATGCTGAAAACTTCCACTTTTTGTTGTAAATATATAAAAAATAAAAATGTTTAAATTGCCGCGCCTGTTTGGGTAACTATAAAAGCCACATGACTCGCTAAGCATTGAGTTAAGTTTTTCATAAATTTGCTCAATTTGAGGCTGCTGGAGGTATTTCGCTTATGCGCATGTAAATAACCCCAGGTAAATCATAATTCTAAGCTCGGCCCCGGGACGTTTGTCCTCCTCCCACTCCCAAGCGCTCTCTAATGCTAATCTAATAACTTTAGCCGTCTCAAGAATTTATTTGCCTCAACAGCAGCGCACAAAATTATGCACGGAGGGCAGACCCTAATCCTAAGGACCAAGGAGTTCGGTAGCTCCCAGCGGAGGATATTCGAGCAGCGCGTCAGGTGTGCGCATTAAAAAGGAGACTTCCTTCTCCGCTCCGCCTCGCAATCTAGTAAATTCCGTACAAAGTTTTAAATAATCGAAAACGACACGACGCACTTGGCGAAAAGTTGAAGCATGTAAAATTTGCATAAATAACAACTAAATGCAACTTGGTGCTCAGCAAAATGTTGCCAAATGATGAATTGAGCGGGCAGACAAACAACGAGGGGGAGAGGGGTTGGGTTCTTGAAAAAAGGAAAATTCTAGGCAGATTGGATAATATATTTTGCAGCTTGGTTTCCTTAAAATAATGATTTTCTAACAGAAGGTATAATTTGAGGTGATTTCTGATTATTTTCATATAATTAATCAAGACTTTAAGTCATATAAATGTTTTTAAAACTTACTATATATTTAAAAGGACATATTAATCCTGTTGAATAATGGCATAATATTTTACAATAAATATTTCTCTACTCAAATACCTATTTTCAAGGCAAAAAAAAACTAATATTTAAAACGTGTTCCCTGTCAAATTACACTCTACCTTCATTTTAGTTAGCTCTCCTTTTGATTTTTGCTTTTTGAATGGACTTTTCATGAACTGCTTTGTCATCCCACAGTCGCCTCAAACCCCTCAAAGCCCCCCTTTTGCCACACCCCTGCCCACTTTGGCAACTGCAGCCAACTCAATCGACGCTTCTCCGTTGGCGTCAAAAATGGGCGTAACGCAAAAAAATAAAAAGAAATAAAAAATGAGTAAAAAAAGCGAACAAAAAGGGAGGAATCAGGCCGAGGGAATTTCGTTGTTTTTGCTCTGTGTGTGTGTGTGTGTGTGTCTGCTGCGCTTTTGTATGCAAATAAATCAGCGGCGCCCCATCATATGTCTCTGGATTGGGTGTGTGGGGAGTGCGGAGGGGACCGACCGGCTGCTGCAGTGCGCAAAAACATATCTCACACTATTTGTCATGCTTTTAGATACTTTTATTTTAAAATAAATTGCAAACTCTTTTGCGACAGTCGCCTGCGCCTGCCCGCCCGCTCTGCTCTGCAATATTTTATAATGAAAATCCTCGGCATGTGCAGTGTGCAGTGGAAATGCAGAAGCACAATTTTCACATTCGCATTCCGCTGAATTTATCGCACAACAGTTCGGGATTTTCGAATTGGAATCGGAATAAATGCGCGGCAGCCAATAAATAAATTAAATTAATGGCCGGCGGACAGACTGCTGAATGCTGACTACTGACTAATTTTTTGTTGGCACTTCCCCAGCCCTTGGACTATTGTATATTGCCCCGAAACAAACTGCCGTATTGACGGTTAATAAAATTAGCCAAATTTACGTCTCTTTACCCATTCGGCCATTAACAATGTCCAGGAATCGTGCATCCGAACCCATTTCCAATCTCATCCCCATCTCGAACCCTTCCTCCGATCGCAACCCTTAGATGGGCGGCGGCACAATCTGTTACTCGCTGTGCTGCGAAGCGTGAGAGAGTAAAGTCCCTTTGCCTGGATTTATTATTTTTACAAGATAAATGCAACATTTTACATTGGAATTTACGGGCGTGCGCCGAAAAAAGCCACAGCAAGAGCAAAACAAAGCAGTGACAAAGTCAAAAGTCGGGGAAACAGTGGGGCAATTTGCAGGGACTTGGTTTTGGTGGGTTTTTACAGTGGGCAGAATAAATGCTAAGCATATTTAGAAAGTTTTTACCATGAATGAAAATATTTTATTTCTTTTATATGTGACAGGATGTTTTATTAAATATTTATTTATTCTTAAGTACTTTTACACACACGTCTTTACAATTTGTTCGCTCGAATGACAGTGATCTCGCTGCACGTAGGCAGCTCTCTTCAACCCCGAAAACCAGTAGCGACGCTCTCTGAGAGAGAGAGTGTAACCTGCTCTCTCAGAGAGCGTAACTCATCGAATCGTGTGCCCAGACCCCACTTAATGCAATTGGCCTGCTACAACTCGGCCGTCCTGACCTTGAGATAGCCCACTATCTCGGCTAAAAATATCTTAAATTTAGAATTAGAATTAGTTAACAATTCATATAGTTTGTACAATTTCTTTTCTCATTTTTTAGTTTACAATTTTCTTGATTTTTATCTTTAACATTCTGTTTCAATTTTATTTATCTAGATTTACTATCATCTTTCATCCAATGCCGAATATTATTAGCGCTCCAAACTCCTTGATATGGATTTCGAGATAATTGAAACCCATCGATGTCTTTTAACAAAAATCTATCATTTCTCAAAACTTTTCCAATAATGTACGGTCCTTTGTTTTTGGGTATTAACTTCCTACTAACTCCTGCGGTACTATCAAAATTCTTTACCATTACATAGTCTCCTTCTCTGTATTCTGAATTCAGCTTTCTTTTCGAATTGTAATAGGTTTCGTTTCTTAACTGCGACTTTCTTTGATTTTCTTCTGCTTTCTGTCTAAGTTGTTCTAAATTTTTCCTATTTTCCTCAATGATTTCTTCATCACTTTCTAAGTTTTCTATAATTTTTTCTTCACCTTCTAAATTTTCTTCAATTTCCTCTTCGCCTTCTAATTTTCTTCTTAGTTGTTCTAAATTTCTCCTGTTTTCCTCAATAATTTCATCATCATCCTCTAACGTTTCTCTAACTTTTTCTTCCTCTTTTAACTTTTCCTTAAATTCATCACTATCTTCTCCCCTCTGGGCTATTCCGAATAAAATTTCACTGGGAAACTGCTTAATGCTGCTATGCAGTGTATTATTCAACGAATACTCTACCTTCTCTACTACTACATCCCAGTGTAGTCCTCTTTCTGGTTCTGAAAGTTTCGCAATCATCGGTCCTAAACTTCTATTTACTCGCTCCACTTGACCATTGGCTTGTGGTGATCCCGTAGCAATTTTTATGTGTTTTATATTCCTTTCCTCAACAAAATTTGCGAAATCCGTTGATGTGAAACAACTTCCTCGATCTGATATAATACACCTAGGTCTGCTATACGCCCGAAAATAGTCTGCTAATGCGCTCAAAACTTCCTTTGTGTTTGTTGTTTTCGTAGTATAAAGCCTAACAAATTTCGTGAATCCATCTATCACCACTAATATATGCTTCTTTGATCTGCTATTGTCTACTGGGCCATAATGATCAATATGTATCACCTCAAATGGCTTATTGCCTTTCGGTATACTGTGTAGCAGTCCATCTCCTTTACCTACTTTAGGAGAGAACGCTATACACTTCAAACAGTTTTGAATGTGTTCACAAACCTTATCTTTCATGCTCGGGAACCAATAACTTTTACTAATAGCGTCTAACATCTTATCCCGTCCAATATGCCCTAATTCGTCATGATACTTGTACAAAACATGTTGCTCCATTCTACTTGGTACATAAAACAGTAATCTATTGTTATTATCCTTTCTATATATAACCCCATTCCTCATCTCAAACCATTTATGTTCTCTGTTCTCTAAAATTTCCCTAATTTCTTTTAGCTTCGTATCTCTTGCCTGACAAATTATTAAGTTATCCTCAAAAGTATTTGCGTCTATTATCATAACATTATTACATCTGCTAAGTGCATCGACATGCTGCATTTGCCTACCTGCTCTGTGCTTCAATTCATAATCAAATTCCTGTAGCTCTAAAGCCCATCTCGCAATTCTCGGGTTTAAGTCTATCTTATTCAGAGTTAATGTTAACGAGTTACAGTCTGTGACGATTTTGAACGGTTTACCCTGTAAATATATCCTAAACCTTCTAAGTGCATAAATAATAGCTAACGTCTCTAACTCAAAGCTATGATATTTCGCCTCAGTCGGAGTGGATCTCTTCGAAAAGTAAAATATTGGGTGTAGTTTCTTATCTTCCTTCCTCTGCAGCAATACAGCTCCAAAACCTAACGCACTCGCATCGCAATGAAGCTCAATATCATCTCTATGATCATATAGAGCCAGCACTGGGGCTGCTACTAATTTATCCTTCAAAAGTGTAAAACAATCCAACTCTGCTTTCCCAAACTCGAACGTCTTATCTTTTCTCAACAAGTCATATAGAGGTTTTGCCAATATCGAAAAGTCCTTTATAAATCGTCGAAAATAAGAACACAAACCTAAGAAACTTTGCACAGCTTGCACTTTACTCGGAATTGGAAAATTTTTTATTGCTTCTAATCCCTTCTCATCAGCTTTTATTCCTTCCTTTGAAATTAAGAAACCTAAATATTTTACCTTATCTTGTAGAAACTTGCATTTATCCATTCTAAGTTCTAATTTATTTTCCACTAATCTCCTAAATACTTCTACTAATATTTCTAAATGTTCTTTGATATCGTGACTTGCAATTAAAATATCATCCATGTATATTATAACCTTATTTTCTCGAATCATATCAGAAAAAATATCATTCACAAATCTTTGAAATACCTGAGGCGCTGTCTTCAAACCCATTGGCATACGTAAAAACTCAAACTGTCCTAATGGCGTTGTAAAAGATGTATACTTCACCGAATCTTTGTTCACGAACACATGAAAGTACCCATTCTTTAAATCCAATTTTGTAAATACCGATTTTCCAACCAATTTATCCAATAAGTCATCAATTAAAGGAATTGGATAATTATCTTTGACCATAATTTTGTTTAGCCTTCTGAAATCGATGCATAGTCTAAGCTCGCCACTCGTTTTCTTCACTAACACTATTGGAGAAGCGTATTCAGACCTACTACTCTGAATAATCCCATTTTCTAAGTATTCATCTAACAATTTCTGTAACGCTTCCTTTTCACTATACGATAGCCTCCTAGGTACACAACTAAATGGTTTTGAGTTCTCCAGAATTATATTAATTTCACATCTACTTTTCGGCAATTCAGGTCTCGGAACATGTATATAATTCGACTCTAATATTCCAATTAACTTTATTTTGTCTGTATAACTAACCTGTTCTCCAATATCATAAACCCTTTCTTCCTTCTCATGCTCTAACATATTTATTTGCATCATTTCCTTTTCAAAATTTTCCTCCAAAACTCCCATTGGTTCATCTAACTTCTTTGTACCTAAAAGTTGCTCATCGAAATTGTTTGTTCCACCTATCCTTACATCTTCCTCATATGCATTCCACAATGAATCTTTATTCAAAACTGTACCTTCAAAATTCTCATTCCAAATTGTACCTAAACTTTGTTTACCTAAGCTTGTACCTAAACTGTTTCTAATTAGATTTGTACCTAAACTCTTTCCCTCTAATGTTGTACCTAAACTCTTTCCCTCTAATGTTGTACCTAAACTCTTTTCACCTAAAGTTGTACCTAAATTCTTTTCACCTAACGTTTCACCTAACTGTTCATCCAAATAACTATCTCCCAATCTTGTACCTAACTTTATGTCGCCTAATTTTATTCCTGCATTTTTTAGTTCCATACCATTCTTGGAAAGCTCTTTCGCTTTCTTCTCGACATCAGTTTCAATACACTCTACAGTTACAATTTTCAATGCATCCAAATCAATTTCTAGACCACAAACTTTCATAAAATCTCTACCCAGCACAATATTACAGCCCATAGATTCATCAGCCACTACAATTAATTTAAACCAAATCTTTATTTCATTTTTAAATATAAAGCATAATATTTTTCCAAAACTTTTCAATAAGCTTTTGTTTATTCCAAAATAACTCTCTTCTTGCGGTTCTAATTTAATATTCGCTGGTACATATGAACGCTTAATAAATGAAACTGGGCTTCCCGAATCTATTTGGCACTCTGTAATAATAGGCTGGTTAGGATATTCACTGCAAAAAATTTTGAACAATCTTACATAATTGTTTTCTGCCTTCTTCTTATTTCCGGGGCATTCAGCAATCCGGTGATCCTCTGCGCCGCATCCGTAGCACGAACCTGGCGACCTCTTTGGCTTAGTGCACTCCCTCTTCCAGTGCCCCTTCGCGTTGCAATTGAAGCAACGAGTCTCGCTGCTCGCTGGAACCGCCTTCGCTGCCGCCAATTTCGCCATGGCTGGCCCCCTTGCTGGGAGCCTAATGTCTGCAAACGCCCTCAGCATCCTCTCCGGGCCATCAAAACATTGGAGCTTGGCCTGTGTACGCAAGCTTAGTACTGGAATGCCCTCCACGAGCCCATCCAGTAGTTCGTCCTCGTCCATTGCGACATCTCGAGCCAGTCTGCATTTCTCGCCAAAGTATGTGGCAAACTGCTCATTTGGAGACCAACTACGCGCTTCGAACTTGCGACGTAGGACAGACTTGGACTCGATGCCTCCAAACGCCAACTTGAGTTGTTCCAGCAACTCATTAACAGGCTTCGCAAACCGCCCTGCATCAGCATGCATCCATTCCAACGAATTTCCCTTCAATTTGCTGATCAGCAAAGCACGTCGCTGCATGTCTGACAGAGAATATAACGCTGATATATTCTCGTATTGCGCAATCCACGACCGCACAGACACTTTCTCAGTGAAATCCATTAAGATTTCCCTGGCCATGTTAAAGCCGGGTGACAACAAGCCGCTTGTTTCAAATCTGCCTCCGTTTTGCTGCACACCAATTTCGCCAGAATTGCCTCTGACGCCGCTTCTATCGCCGTCTCGCTCTTCGCGTCTGTCGCCGTTTCTATCTCCATCTCTGCCTTCACCTCTGCCGCCGCTCATATCGCCGTCTCTGTCTTCGCCGCTGCCGCCGCTTCTACCGCCGCTTCTACCGCCGCCTATCTCGCCGTCTCTGTCATCGCCGCTGCCGCCGCTTCTACCGCCGCCTATCTCGCCGTCTCTGTCATCGCCACGCTGTGTGTTCTCGAAGCTTCTAACGCTCTGCTCCAAATTCTCGGAACTGCTGTTGCCGTCTCTGTTCCTCAATTGCGCATTTTCGCCTCCTTCATTCTCCGTGTCTTCGTTGCCGATCTGGCGATTTAAATTTTCCAGCTTTTTCTGTGCCTTTGCAATTTCTACACGCAAATTTTCCAGAGTCTGAACTTCGATCTGCATCTCCTCGCCGCTTTCCATGTCCAGCTCACGGGACTCCACGTCCGGCTGCAAAATTTGTTGATCCATTTCGGTACAATTTTCGGGAGCGCTTCCTCGAACTTCTACCGGAACTTTGGCTAGCCGCGCAAACAGCTCGTTCTTCGTTCCCTTTGTCGACAATTTCAGCACCTCCAGCCACCGTTTTAATTGTACCACTGTTATGTCACTAATGTTTAAATCCATTTTAATCACACTGGCGTTGGGGGAAATTTTTTCCCCAATCCCACTTCTGAAGTTTGTGACAGGATGTTTTATTAAATATTTATTTATTCTTAAGTACTTTTACACACACGTCTTTACAATTTGTTCGCTCGAATGACAGTGATCTCGCTGCACGTAGGCAGCTCTCTTCAACCCCGAAAACCAGTAGCGACGCTCTCTGAGAGAGAGAGTGTAACCTGCTCTCTCAGAGAGCGTAACTCATCGAATCGTGTGCCCAGACCCCACTTAATGCAATTGGCCTGCTACATATATAAACTCAGTAGAGCTCTACGTTATTTTTGATGAGCACAGCAGCAAATTACTCTTAAGCCCCAAAAAGTAGGCAATGATTTGTATGATCTAAATACTTGTTTACTTATTTATTATATTTAAGTAATGAGCTTTTATATAAATCAACATTAAATATCACACTTAAAACCTTGATTCTGGATGTGTATTATTTTCCTTGATACCCAGCAACCGTAATTAACCCCTTGAAGCACTGTATTTTTTAACCACTGTGGACCGAGCATAAATTGTACGTGGCAACAAGGGACAGGAGCTGAAACAACAGCAATGGCCAGCGGCCTTTTGGCCATTTTCGATAAAGCACATTTAAACAAATGAAAATCCTTTAAACGAGGATAACACAAAGAGAGAGAGAGAGCACGTCCATGCTCGGTTTAACCCCATGACTCCAGGCCCGCCCACTTTAACCCCCCGGAACCACCCCCGGGGCACCCGGAATGCTGCCTCGGATTCACTTGAGTGTGTAATTGTGTATTTATTTGCGTTATTTGACAAAATATCAACAAGCACAATCAATCCTCAACAGTCAGTGGAGTCGCACTGGAGACCCATGGACCTCCCCCATTCATCTCGGCGCCCCTCGACGCTTCCAACCCCCCCCCGCCGCTTTCGTTTGGGACTGGAAATTGCAAATGCTGCCATATGTCTGCCAGAGAAATCCATTTAAATTAAAGCTGAGTTGAGCTGCATTCGAAAACGCATAAATATCGGTGTGTCCGTAGTTGTGCGAGTGTGTGACATCGTTGTGTGCGTTTGGCTACAAGTGTGTATGTGTATGTGTGCACTGGTGAACTTTCAATTTGAGCTGAATTCAAATTTAGTCCAGGCCATGGCAATAAAATCCACAAAAAAAAGAGAGAAAGAAAGAAATGTTTGTTGCTGCCTCTGCTGCCTCGGCTGAACTTTGGCTCAATTTTCGCACAAATTTACAGACTCCGCAGAGGCGAAAATGGAGCCGGCACAGGCACAAGGATTTCGCAATTGTATCTTATGCAAATTTACGTAAATTAAACAAAATCTTTGAAAACAGAAAAATAAGTTTCGAATTTATATGCGAAACTTGTGTATCGAACGAAAGTTATTGGCGCAACTTCAGGCTAGATCCCGAGTCCCGAATGCCCAGGCCTAGGACCCACAGGACCTTCGGTATAACCCGGGAGTAGTTGGTGAAATGCCGGGTGCCAACCAATACAAAGGCGCAGTTCACCACTGTCTGTCCCTCTGACATTGTGCACAGTGCGAAAAGGGTAAAGGGAAAAATAGATTTCGCTTCATTTTATAACCTTTTAATGTAGAGAAAAACATATTTCATCAAAAATATATTTTAAGACAATAAATATCTAAGAAAATTGATCTTTAAATTTCGGAATTTAATAAGGAAAAATGAAAAACTATTTAATAAATTAAACATTATTTTTTAAAGAGATTTATTTTAAATCTGATTTTGGAATAAATGTATTTTTGCATTTAAAATATATCCACATTTTTGTTTAAAATATTTACTTTAAAAACTTTTTTCAAGTGCATCTCTGTGTGTGTTTTCGAGTGTATTTGCAAATATCTCTGTGTGTACAATGCGACAAAGACTTATGGTTTCAGTGCCGGAATTAGAAGCTTTCCCTGCCTGCATTTCCACTGAACAGTGCACTTGTTGTTGCTGCTGCCGTCGGTGGAACATTTGTCGTCCTTGTTGCTGCTGCTGTTGCCCGTTGCGAAATATATTGCAAATAATTCTCAATATATCGTAAAATGTCTGCTGCTAGTACAGTAAATATGCAAAGCTCGTTTAGCGCAAATAGCAGGGTGGTGGGGGAGATGATGGTGATGGGGGCTGTGGGCGGTTATAGGGGGGTGCTCGAAGGGGCGGGACCTACAGAGCAGCGGCGAGTTTTGGCCACTGATTTAGGGTATTGGCAACTTTTGGTTCCAGCCAAAGAAAAGGGATCGAAATAAAGCCCTAACAAGTGCATAAGAGAAGCATTAATCATGGCTTGAGCAAGGGTATTACGAAAGAAGTCGAGGTTTACACTGGGCATTAGGATACAAGACATATAATATATCATAAAATTTGTTTTCTGAAAGCATGGTAATATTTATTTTCGAAATATGGAAATTTATTTTAATATTTTATGGAATTTATAACAATTATAATATAAATAATAATGAATATATATTATTTATCTGTTGAAATAATTGTATATTCAAGAAGATGTAATATTATAAATTACTTTATATTTATTTATTTGTAATAAAAATACAATTTAATTTTTCTAGGAGGTTGTATTTGTTCCACCATCCCCTATAATTAGAACCCATGCCAAAAATTGGGTGGAGACATATGGCATGCGACTGCGAGTACATTGACGATGGGTCGCACACTTTGACAGTTAATTTTGCAATTGTATTTCAATAACAATAAATTTGCACGTACGACATAAAATACGATGGGCATGGCGATGGTGTGTGTATGCAGATGATAAAGCCTAAACCGAGCGCATTTGGTGCAGCGGCTAATATGGAATCTAATTAAATTTTAGCTGCATTACGCACACCAATGTACGGGGAGTACATGCAAAATGGCACGACAACAACAACAACAACAACAACATCAGCAGCAACAACTGCAATTGCAATTGCACTCTCGTTGCATACACATTGATCAATTAACAGACAATATTTTCATTTCGCCAATGGGTTAATTTATAAGCAACTCAACGTCGTAAACCCATTTTCCGATTTTCTAAGGGACTGAAGGCATAGGGTTGCCGAAATGGATTTTTTCTAGCTGAAGTTAAGGCAATTTTTGTTTAATTTAAATAAGAATCATTTTGTAATATTATTTTTATGCAAGAAAAACATAAAATAATAACAAAAAATTATTATATGAACATAAAAGAAAATAGAATAAAATAATTAATTAAAAAATAATAATAAGTTAATAAAAAATCCCTTCGTATAAGCAAAAGAGTATATATTTTAAATAGAAACCTAAAAATATCTAAAAACTAAAACTTCTTATAATTGGATTAATAAATTTGATAAATTTCGAAAACCTATTTTCTAATATTTTTAATATTTCGAATAAATCTTTAATAAATAAGTTGGCTAATTTAAATCACCACTTGGTCAGCACTGCACAAAGTTACTATTAAAAGGGGTGGACACTGCCTTCCCTATCAATACCTCTACCGATACCAAACCATATTGTTAATGGCGCAAAATCCGGGAAGCAAATAAAGCGGAGCAGCGCAGAGCACGCGACCCTGCCGCATGGCCGACACAGTCGACAGGTGCTGCAATGGCCGCCTGTCGTCTGGGCCGGACTCACCCTCTCTTTCGCCCCGCTCTCTCTCGTTCTGGCTGCCTGTGCCGGCAGGGGGTTGCTCTGCATCCCTTCTCTCCCTTTCGCACCCTTGCAACTGTGTTTCCTTGTGTCCTCTTTGCCGGCACATGTGTGTGTGTGTGTGTCGGTCCTTGTGTATGTTTGTGTGATGGCATTCTATGGCAGTCGAGGAATGCCAAAAGTGCATTTCCCTTCTCTTTCCCATTATCATCCCCTCTCTTTCTGCCCCATGTCTAGCCATCTCTGTCGTCGGTTGGCTTTGGCCTGCAATTGTTTTGCAAAGAAGTCCCCACGAACCGTGTGCTAAATGTCAAGTTCAAATGGCAAAGTTCCTCAAATGATGCTGGGAACTGAGCTGAACTGGAAGTTGCAGATGGAAGTGCAGCCGAAATTGTTGTTGTTGTTGTCCCACCTCGACTCTGGGCACTTTATGATCTGTGAATTTGTTGCCAATTTGCAATTGTTGCCTTAACCGTTTAGTTAATTTGGCTTAAAAGTTTTACCAAACTGTGTGGGGAATTTCAGGAGCTGTTGCTTAATAGACAAGTGGTTTTAGGGGAGAATATGTTTGGAATTTGTGACGGTATTTAAAAAAGATGAGTTTTTGAGAGCATCTGAAATTCCTTACAATTTCGTATATTATATTAAGTAGAATATACAAAATACACCATAAAAAATAACCTATTCTTAGTGCGTCAAAAACCTTGCCTACTTTTTGGCTGCATTTTGAAAGTTCTTTAAATCTGTGCTGTTACTATAATATTTACCCAAACGATATGAAATTTCGTACTGTAGTAGAAAATATATATCAGATTATACTCCTTTAGTCACATATACTTATCTCTAAAACTATGAATCTTGTAGGTTTTTTTGCTATTTCAAACTATGCAACTAAACTGACCTTTGGTGACCCCTTGGGGACACTTTGCGAATTCTCATTATAACGGTTTCTAGAGCTCCTAGCTATGCCTTTTTTCCTCTCACACACACAACCACAATGGTTGTGCCTTGCATAAAAGAGGTGGCAATGTGCCCGAGGCTGTGTGAGTCTCTGGGTGTGTGTGTTTTTCTTCTACTTGGGCGCGTGTGTTAAGCTTCACTTGAATGTGATTTATGTGATCCGTTGAAAATTTATGGCCTCAAGTTTGGTTGCCTCTGTGCGAGTGTGCGATTGTGTGTGTGCAAAACTCTTTCTGGGCAGAATTACCACGCGGTACCCTCTTTTCCCCCCCCTTTTTACTGTTGTGGCTGCAATTGTTGCCGTTGTCAACGTTGCTACCCATTTCCCTCCCCATTTTCCTCTCTAGCACCCCTCGAGTGACACAAAACAAACAAAATAATGGGAACTGTAGCAGTTGTAGTGCATACAACTAACTATTTTCTATATGTCTAAGGACCAAAACTTCCCACAGCAAAAGCGGACTGATTGAATTGTCAACTTTGTTTTCGTTTTGAGGGACATTTTCAAGGGGAGAGGTATGAAGAACTAGGTTTAAATCCACACAGAGAACAACAGACACCTATAAAAAATATACAAATTGTATTTAAAGTTTGCTTAAAATAATTGTTCATAATATTATAATTTAGATTTTTATGTTTTATATTCTTAAATTCATTTGTTTGTTCCCAACACCCTCTTTAATATTATTTTTCTCAGCGTTCAGATTCTCATTTCTTGTTGGTCACTTGGCGGCTGCTTGAGTGTGCCACGAATACTTAATTTCCGGACTCGCTTTTCGCATAATTCTCCATATTGTATATAGTATTCTCCCCCCAGTCAATGTCAAGTGCCCTGCGCTCCCCCAAAATTATGAAATAGCTATGCGTCCGCGGCGTTTGCAACTCTAAGTGACATTTGTGTGACAGACATGTGCGCGTGCATCCGTGAAATCACACGTGCTGAAAGCTATCTCTGGACTACCTGCTCGAGATCCCTGTGGTATGTACTAATAAGCCCGCTCTGGATCCGTCGGATGGTGCGATTTTCGCCGCGGGTCAAGTGATTTGTTTATGACTCAACCGGCCGATGCTGCTATGCTCAACGGCTGGCAATTTGTTGTGACATGTGTACAACAACAACTCATTAACCCATGCTGAACTCCGCAGCCCAACTTGGCCAACTGACAGCTACAAAATTGAGTTAGTTAACAGTTTTATACGCCGCGGCGCGCATTTCGCGTGTTTCTGCAGGAATTCAGATACAGATACAGATACACAGGCCCAGAGCCAGTCGGATTCCGATTCGGATTCGGATTCAGAGCCGGAGATGCAACTGAAAGACGCTCGAAACTGAAGACGGTCGACGGGACAGATAACACCCAAGAGTCTGGTCTGGTGTGGTGTGGTGTATTGTGTCCCGGGGAACCGATCCCCGAGTTTTCGAGAGACCCAGGCAGCCCGGCAACAAAGCAGCCCAAGTGACACTCACAAAATCTGACAGAGGCAGCGACTTTAGTCCGCTTGTTGTGGCTTTCAGGGCACTACAAGAAAAGGTTTCTTAAAAATATTTCTAAACAGCTAAATGAAATCTTAAAGTTTAAGAAAAAATAAGCACAATGCAGGCAGAGTCTTAAATTTAAAAGAAAAATATTTAAAATATTTTATATAATTTTGAAATTGAGTAAATTACATGGTTTCTTTCCCTTTTCTTGCAGTGCCTTGTTGCTGAGTGACTTGCGCGCATGCGCAGCCGTTTTGCTTTATTACAAGGACAAGGACTGGACCCGCCAAGGGGTAAGAGGGTCCCAGCAGCAAGGGGGGAGGTTTAGACCCATGCCAAGTGACAAATGAAAACGAAACGAAAATGACAGCGGCAAGTGACACTTGGCTGGCGGCAGGAACAGCAGCAGTCGCGGAGGATCGGAGTTGTGACCATTGTAATTTCATTTGTAATTAGCTGAATGCTGAACGATACCCCGTGTACAGTGGGCCAAAGTGTCAAAGGCAGTGCCAAAAAAGAGCTAAATATAATAATACAGAAAAGTAGAATGAAAACAGAACAAAAATCAAGGGAGCCTGGTGCGACATTTTGGTGCGGCGAATGCCATATTTTATTTCCATTGCCAAAAGTGTCATGTTACAGAGATTTATGGGCGCTGTCACTTCGCCGTCTCTCTCTCTCGCTGTCTCTCTTTTACTCTCCTCTATATAAACCTCTCTTTCTGTGAGCTCACGCCCAAAAATTTGGTCATGTTTTGTGTCACAGACACACACAACACAACACAACCCAACAAAGTTGCGCATAACTACGGGAAAATACTTTGACCAATTCGAAAATGCATCGAGTGCGATAAACAGGCCCAGAAATACTTTTTGGCCAGTTATCAGGCTCAGCCTGGGGCTGGAATGGGTGATTTATGGCCCAAACCGTATCGAACCGAATCGAGCCACCTACCTGTTCGTTCTATCGATCGAAGAAGGGCTCTAACTTTCTTTTGGCCTCCATCTCAGGTGTCAATACACCGCACACTTACGGCAGCCGCAGAGGCGTCTGATTCCCAATCCCAAATCCATTTCCATTTCCCTCCCTTTGCCCGTCCAGAACCTTAGTCTCTCCTGGCCAACACCCAGCTGACAATGACATATTTGGCTGGCACTTTCATCGCACGTCCATGTTAATATGCTCAAGATTTATGGCTGCCGTTGACAAAGGAAATGGCATTCTCACTCAATGGGCATCCATTTTGTGGCTGCAGCGGAAAGTTGCATAATTTTTATGGACACTCGTTAATAGATCATCGATTGAGATTACTGCGGTGGGTCCGTTTTGGAATTCCTTGGAAATGGGGACGTGATTTCATCCTCATTTTGGAGGGGGTTCTGGGTTGGTTTATTTAGGGATTGGATTTAGGAGCTACAAATTTATTGTCACCGTTAGGTAAAGGGTAGAACTATTGAAAATGAACATTTATTTTAAACAGAAGCCTTTATAAGTAGAGTATTTTATATATTTAATATTATATTTATTATTATAATTTAGAATTTAAATCCTTCATAGCAAAAATCGTTCATCTTAAATATAAAATATATAAGAAAATATATACAGTGGGGAGCAAAAATGATTCCACGATCAACGTTTTCATGTTTGAGCGCACATAAAAATTAAACGAATAAAGTAAATGACAAAAACTTTTTTTTTATTGAACACCTTATTTATTGTTTACAATTAGGCATACGTAGCAAAATTGTAGATGAAGAAATTAAATTATTATAATTAAAAAACCAAATCAAGCGGCATGTACTCAGTTTTGCACCATCCGGTATTCGTTCATATTTTTTCTCTTCTTACTTATTTTATCAGCAATTGACCTGCAGATTTATTGTTAAATGCCTTTTGCATTTATTATTATTTGTCAGAATTTAGAAAATCACTCTCTTCCCCAAGTTTATAGTTGTTTGTTGCATTTGTAACCTAGTCGGTAACGATTTCTTGAAAAATTAAGAAGCTGTCTTATGATAAAAAAAATATTATTGTTTCCCTGACTAAAAGTGGGTGTTCGACACGCACTATTGATGAGAAGCTAAAAATTAATAAATATGTTGCAGAAAAGACACAATGTTTGTCCTTAAAGGAAGTTGAATGGTCACCGCGCCTTTTAACAGATGCTGACGCTCGACTTATGATGTCTAAAATAAGAAAAAATAGACTTTTAACGCCAAAATAAGCTTATACTGAAATAAGTAAAGGCGTAAGACGATGGATAGCTAGAAGAGCGCTAGGTAGGATTGGTTACGAGCCAGCAATGAAAAAAAACTAACCAGCTTTATCCGAGAAAAAGGTTAAGGCTCGGGTAAAATTCGCTAAGGAACACAAGAACTGGACAACAGAAGACTGGAAACGTATTATCTGGTCGGAAGAATCTAAGTTTAATCGTTTTCAGTCGGATGGAAAACAATATTGTTGGCGGAGACCTGGTGACAAGTTTCAAAGGCATCATGTGAAGCAAACAGTGAAACATGGAGGCGGCAACATAATGGCATGGGGCTGTTTCACGTTGGACAGTTGCTCAAAAATGAAGGGATTATGAGAAAGGATGATTATTTGAACATTTTGCAAACCCATCCTCCTAATTTTCTTGACCAGTGTGCGAACCCAGAGCCGGAAATCACTTTTCAGCTAGGTGGGGATCCCAAGCACACAGCGAAAATAGTTTAAAAATGGCTCGGAAACCAAAATTTTAGGATGATGGAGGGGCCAGCGCAAAGTCCCGACCTCAATCCGATTGAAAACCCATTGTCAATCATAAAGCGACGGCTCGGGCAGTACCAATCAAGCCCATCCAACTTGGACGTTCTTTGGGGGCGTGTACACTTAGAGTGGAATAATATTACGAAAGGAATTGTAGAAAAACTAGTTCAGAGTATGCCAAAACGTATAAAAAAGTCAAAGAAAATAAGTTTCTCTGAACAAAATATTAATAATGAATTTATTTTGTATTTTTTCTTCAATGGTGCAAAACTGAGTACATGCCGCTTGATTTGGTTTTTTAATTATAATAATTTAATTTCTTCATCTACAATTTTGCTACGTATGCCTAATTGTAAACAATAAACAAGGTGTTCAATAAAAAAAAAGTTTTTGTCATTTACTTTATTCGTTTAATTTTTATGTGCGCTCAAACATGAAAACGTTGATCGTGGAATCATTTTTGCTCCCCACTGTATAAGTTGCATTGTACTTTCTCATTTTTAATCCCTCTCAAAAGGTAACTTCTCCAAAAGTCTTTCTCCTATACAGCTTATCCCAACTAAATCTCTTATCTGCGCTGCTCTAACGTCTCCAGGTGAACCTTACCTGTATAACAGACTTCTTGGCAACGTCTAATCAGAATTATGAGTAGCCAAACTTGAATATCGTAAACGATCTAGAGAACCGCTCCAAACAGTTCCAATTCGAATAAAGGTGAGATTCACTCCAGCGAGAGCACATAAATTAATACCTGAGCAGGCTCCGAAAAAACCGGCTGAGCGAAAAGATGATCGATCACCAGGTGAGCCAGGTGAGCAGCAGCGCGAGAGAGACAAGGAGGGAGAGTGAGCGAGAGAGCTCCGAAGAGCGGAAGAATCGCAGAGTGAGATGGAGAGCGAGCGAGCTCGCGCATACCTGTGCGGTGAGCAAGCGATGATCGCTGATGGCTGGGCATCAGGTGGCGATCACTAGAGTTTTTCTACCTTTTCGAATCGGAATTTTCAAAATGGGCTCACACCCACACCCACACAGGTGATCACTAGCATCTGTGAGTGATCAGCAGGAGAACTTAGGTAATCTGGGGTATGATATCTGCAACTGATCGTTCCATTTCATTTGTCTGACGGACATTGGACTGTCATGTCGCCTTCAGTTCTCGTTTTTTTTCGGGTCTCTGCGATCAGCTGATCATGATGGCCGCCCAAAAAGCAGGTTTTTACTTCGAGCGCTAAGCGAGCGTTATTAATCATACAAAGAGTTGGTATTCTCGGGCAACAAACACTTTTCAAACACAAACAGCTGAATTTATGGCCCGAAGCCAAGCCGACGGCTGGCAGTCCGCGACATGCACAAAAGTCATTTATTTCGCGGACTCTGCTTTTTGACCTAGAAAATCGGTAGCCGCTGCGCCGCTCTGTGATTCGTATCTCCCAGATACACACGCACTTCCGCCGAACCGCCGAGCCCATAAATTATCTGCACTACATTTCCACACACAAAATTTTGAAAATAAAAAAAAAAATTAAGGGGGAAGGGATGAAGCTCTAGGGAACCCGACTCCTTCTTTTCCAAATCAAATCCCTAACTCGCTGAAAGTTCCGCAACCATTTGTCCGCTGACCAACGCCTCGAATGGATCTCGAATGTATCTTGCCGTGATCTTGACCAAAATCGCGGTCAGTTTACCGCCGGCATTTCGCGATCTTTTGTTTTGTTTTTTTTCGGTTTCTGTTTCGGTTCCTTCCTCCACGTTGTGTTTGTGTTTTTATTACATTTTTTTTTCGCCGATCTGGAGCAAATTGGTTTTTGGCGGTTAATAAATTTTCAAATTAATTGACTAATTGCATACCTACAGCGGAGCGAGCCGAATCGAAGCAGAAAAAAGTGCAAGAAGTGAGTCGAAAAAGATATGAATGTAAATTCAACGATTACCGGATATATGTAAACATAGGAATATAATGTTGGCTCAGTTACGACGACTCCCCTTGGAGGTGGATATCATTTACCATTTCAGCTGCTGGCCAAACCGTAACCAATCATTAGCCTGATGGCACAGTAAATAGAAGCAATGGATGAGATACACACGCTTTAATGACACAATGATATGGTGAATTGCATTTCTCGGGACCGGTAATCAAAGCTCGGTTAAATGTGGTTTAAAGTGTTTTGTGCTATTTGAAGAGTGGAACTAAATACACAGTGTTTTGTGACAATATCTTGGCTTGAATGGTAAAAATAGCAACCTGTATTTAAAAGATACAGATACAGAAAGAAGCGTTCTGAAAATTAGTGCTTTGAATAATTGCTTAAAAGCAACATTAAATGCTTTTATTTCATGTATGATTTCTAGATTTAGTTAATAGTATTTTGGAGGTATTTCAAAGGTCTTTTCAAATGTATCTTATTATCTTTTCTTTTATAAAACTACACAACGTGAGCTTAAATCCCTATCAACTTATATACCTTAGTTAATAATAATCTAATCTTTCTACGGGCTATCCCTAGCTGACCACACCTGATTTTAGTCCTTATAATTAGCAAGGACACACTCTCCCTTTTTTTTGTCGCCCCCTTTACCCCTGCCCAAAGTGTTCATTACGGCAATGAAGCCGAAATTACTAATTCATTAATTGAAACCTGTGAAACCCCGGCACACTCGTCCAGCTCTGACCAGGGCCAGATGTCCGTCCATTGGAGACACATGCCGGCAGCATGTCCTTGTGAGCCCCCTTTCAATCCCCCCAGTTCCATTCGCTCTCTGCAGATGCTGCTGGAAATGCCAACGGTAAAAACGAAAGTGCCCTGTTGCCATTTTATGAACTTACAGCACTTACACTTGCCACACACAAAGTGCTCCCCAGTTAATAATTTCGAAGTGTGTAAAATCAAATTGCTACGAGGATGTGGATGTGGATTCGGATGCGGATGTGAGTGGCATGTATCTGCCAGATACTTGGCCTAATTTGCTGGTGATTTGAAGCTCATCAAATGAATGGCTGAATTCTTCTTCTAATTTATGCATAAGCGTGCTGCGGCAGTTTTCAGAGCTTCTATCTGGGATTTTTCTTTTTTTTTTTTGGGTTTCAGCATATGTGCGAAATTTTTGCACTCTGTACAGATACTTTTTTTTTTTTGCATTTCTCTTTCTTTTTTGGACGGACATTTATCCGTATTGCAGGTGCTGCCGTTTGTTTGTCTGGACTCGGAATCCCTTTCTCCCCAACCGCCTTTCTCCGTCGCCTCTGGTTTGCCGGCATTGTGTAATGTCTATGAATATGAATTATGGAAATTGCAGAGCCACAACGACAAGGACAACGACCAGCGAACAGCAGTCTGAGGACTCGCAGTACTCATACGTATTTGGCACAATTTTTTGCCACCTTTTTGTCATTTGTTTGCGAATTTTAAAACCCTCCTGGGAGGGTTTTTCAGTTGTTTGTTTTGTTTTGTATCTTTTTTTTTGTGTTTCCGAATATTTGCTTACGATTTTTTGAGGCCATCGGAACAGTGACCGAGTTTTGGATCGATCTACTTTTGACTACTAGGACTATACAGGAAATATGTTTTATATTCCTTAATTTTCCTATCTTAATAGTCTTTAAACTCCACTCTAAAAACACCTTGTGGGATCTTCCCCTAAATCAATCCCCTCGATAAGTAAACCTGCTCCCCATTAAAATCGCATAAATTCAATTAAAAGTGAACACCGGCTGAAAATTGCGAAATTATACAACAAAAGGAACTCTCACATTCGCACTCGCCCCCGACTGGCCACGCCCCCCTGCGTCGGACATCCGCCGCTGACATTTACATTTAATGCTTGCAAATTTAACAAATAATATTCAATTAACAATTTGAATATGAATTTATTACAGGGGTGCCGGTGCCGAAGCCGCTGACTGCCGTCGGGGGCCGAACCGCGCGTCCAAAGTGGTAACAACTTCGACATCGCCAATCGACATGTGTGTATGGTATGTGCAAAGGGGGTTGGCTGAAGTTGGCGGGAAGTAACGAGTTGGCCAAGTGGCCGACTTGTTTACCCTGCCACCAGCAGCAAACATACAAAACAAAGCAACAGCAAAAAAACCTAAAAAAAAACAACGGAGAGAAAAACAAAAAACAAAACAGAGCGGGAGAGAGAGAAAAAGTTATGTGAAAAAGGTGGGAAAATGCAAGCATTGTTAGCCTTTTGGCCAGGCTAAAAGGTAACGAAGCATGCAGCCACTGATGGACGGAGACACTCAGAGAAAGTTGTTAAAAAAAACTAAATTTTTAGTTAAAAAGAAACATATTTCTTTGCTATATGAAATATATATCTTAAGGCATTTCTATAAAGTATAAATGTAAGACTCAGACTTATAAAGATTTTCTCCAAGTGCACTTGGAGGAAGCCGCGCAGGAAGCGCAAGGAGCATAGCACAACTCCTGGCAGGCCGCACATTTCAATAATTATTAACTGCAACATGCTACATGCAACATGGCCACATGCAACGTGCAGCGTGCCGCACAGTAGCCACACCACACACACACACACACACGTTCGGTGACTCGCACACACGGTTACTAGGGGGGACACCAGCAATTATCAAAACTTGTCCAAATTGACATTTTTTTGCCGGGCGGTCGGTCGACCATCCACCTGGCTGGCCATTCAGGCAAAGGAGTCGGGCATGGGGGCGTCAGCCCGTTGGCCATTGCATTTTGGCACGTTGCGGATTTTGAAATGCAAACACGGCATTTAATTCTATTAAGGCCGCTATTTAATTATCTCTTGCGGGTTCGGACCTAAACGCGGCGGACTTCAATGTCAGCGGAGCCGGAAGAGTACAGTGGAGTGCAGAATCGGTGGGGTCCTCCTGACCAAGACCTCCCCTTCCCTCCCCCAAAAATCCCTCTTAAGTGGCGGCCTTAATCCGCAGCCAGTAGCTGGGCTTATCTGGGCTTATCGAAGAGTGCCAAAAGTGCTGCTGCACTTGAAGAAATTCAGTTGAGCGTTAAGATACTTTGAAGAGAGTTGGTAAAGTTGGAAAAGTATTTTTAGCTCATATAAATTTCATTATTTTTAAGTACAAATAAGATATATTTCAATTTAAATATATTCTTTTGGTAATTAAACTTTTAATTCCAATGAAAAAAATATTTTTCCCCGTGCACATGGATCGTGGATCTTGAATCTGGGATAGCTGATCCCCAGATCACCACCGAGTGGTGCTTGGCTGCCCACTTGTTGCGCCTGTGCCAATATTTAGCTACCGATTTGCACGAGATTATCAATTGAATATAAATAATAAGTGGGAGCGAAGTAGCCGAGTCCCGAGTCCAGAGTATCTGAATCTGGGTGGCTTGGCTTCGTTGATGGCCCCGCAATTTTGCGCCTCAATGCGCCGGCAACAATGTATGTAATTTGAGTGGCCTGCCCTGAAAAAAAAAAAACCAAAGACAACAAAAAAAAGGAAGCTCAAGACCCGCGCTGATCAGATCCCACTTCCCTCAGAGGCTTCCCCTGTCCCCCAGCTTCTTCCTTGTTCACGTGTGTAATTGGATTTTAAGAAGTAGCTGCGTGAGACAAGACTGATTGATAACCTCGCATCAAAAGGTCCCAAACAACAGGCTGAAATAAACGCCTTCAGTGGCTCTGGGGCTTTGATGTTCGCGTTCGGCGGTGAATATCGTAAAGAAAAAGGTCTGCAACGAATGCGTTATACACTTTTAATATAGGAGGGCACAACAGAAAGAGTTTTAAAATTGTTTAAAAATGTTTTTAATCAATATTTTGACACAAAAGATTGCTGCTGCCTTTAGATTCTGTAACTTACATGCTGAATGAAGATTATCTTTATATTTAAAAACCTACTCTAGTCCCCATTTTGCAGGGTATATAGTAACAAAAAATACACGCAATTCTCCTGCTCGATCGGCAGCGGGAACAAAAGCTGATAGCGCGATGTCCGATAGGGAAAAGGGAGCCGTTTCAACGAGGCGTCCAACCGGGCCGAGATCCCTTCATCCGAACTCTCCCCCCCTCAACTGTGCGTGTTTGTTGGCCAATTGAATTGCCATGTTTAATATTAATTGCCAGCAGTGAGCTGACCAGCAGCAGGCCAGCTCGAACATGGCGAGCTCTTAGCCGGAGCGTAATCATGGGACAGTGAATCAATCATTTCCACACGCGGCCCCCAGGTTTTCCCGGCCCACCCACAGCCCCGCCTCCTGCAAGTGCATACATTTTTTTCCGCCACCTTTAATGTATGCTAGGGTATCAAAACACCGACACCGCGTAGTGATTAGTATTCTAGATTTTAGGTAGGGATTAGTAGACCTGCTCGATACTCTCTACGCTTTATACTCTACTATATTATTCTTTTCGGAAACTTAAGAGCGAATAATGTAACGAAATAAAAGTGGAAATTTTCTTACCCATGTCTGTTGATATGCCGCCGTATTGTGTTAAATCAGATCTTATCTTACCTGAAAATGCAAGCCAAAGCAGAGAGAAGAAAACGTTTAAAAAATGTGGAATCAAAATTGTTTGCTCTCGAGAGATCTCTGCAGATCTCTGAGATGCAGATGGATGTGGGAATAGTGGGGGTTAAGGGAGGAGCTTCATAGGGTTAAGCAGCCGCACGTGTTACGGAGCTTGTGTGGGGAGTTTTGCCAACCCAAGCTTTGTTGTTTAATGGATATTTAAAAGGAGTATAAGATAACTAGGAAGTTTGAGAATTAATATTATTTTATTTATTTAAATGTATTTATTAATCTGTATATAAAATAATATTTTCATGAATATATCTAAGCAGAATTCATGATCATATCCTATATTAACAATCTATCTATCTAATCTATCTACAGTGTAACTATATAGTTCGTTTTAAGTTCTTTACTAACCAAACTCCTCACTTGAAAACTGCTACTTATCATCTCTAAGAAAGGCCGGTTCTGTGCAATATACACACAATAAATAATAATGTGGATTCCCCTCCTTAAATTCCATTTCCTAATCAGTTTAAAATGCTTAAAATTCCCATTCAGGAAGAGCACTGTGCGTTTTCTGTACCCTAGCCGAAGTGCACTCCATAGCTCTTGATAACTCGTCTGGCACTACGAGAGTCTTCCAAAGTTTGAACTAGAGGCTATCAATCGCACTCAGACTGATGCATGGACACGGCATTATCGCCTCTTTCTATCGCTTTTGCCTTTTGCTGGATGTCTCGCCTTTTTTCACGATATTTAGCGTCGCCGGGACTTTGTTTATGCCATGAAAGTGCAAAATGTAAACAATCCGGAATGCCAACGACTCGAAAAGGGGGCGTTGAGGGGGCGGTAGAAAAGGTAAAAGTATAAAAATATGATTTAATGGCAGCGATAAAACACGTGTGTATTTAAATATGCGCGCCTGGCGCCTGAGTAAACGTAATTTTCAGGAAGCACACACAAAGAGCAGATACTACGTAGCCAAGGCCCAGAGCAACCCGAAAAGAAACAACAAAGAAGATACCAAATTAAAAAGAAAACGAAAATTGCCAAAAACTATGAAGGGTTTTTTTTCGAATATTTTCTCATTTTTTTTTTGTATTTGCAGTTGAAAATTATGAAAGAAAAACAGACAGAAACAAAGGAAAGCGGGGCCAGCAGCGCCACTTTAGACAAATTCAAACAAATGGCTGGCAGCGGGGTGATGCTGTTTACATGCGACGCGACTTGTAAAAATTAAACATTTAGTTTGCGGTCGCCCCCTGGAAAAACAGAAAAAAAACCACCACCCCTCGCCCCCTGGATTTTCACACCTTCTCCTGTTTTCCGGAGAGTTGGGGGGAAAATGATTTTTATGACTCTTTAAGGCGGCGCACGCCTCGCTTTGCGGGAGGATTAGCCGCCAGCCGCATAAATGAGCGGAGAGAAAGAGAGAATGTCTGTGGAGAATTTCAGGGGGAATTCTCCGGTAGCAAAAGAGAACATTTGCCGGCTGCTGGTGCAGTGCAGCTTGCGGCGTCTTTGGCCTTTTATAGCCCCATCAAAGGGGCTGATATAAATCTTAATTGCCGACCCAAATAAATAGACGCCAAGCATGTGGCATTCGGACTCGGATTCGGATTCGGATTCGGAACTTTGAATGCAACGCAACTCAACTTGGACGCCGGACAGCTTCACTTTCGAGTGGAAAACTCGTTAGCTATTTAGCATAAACACTTTCCCAGTTTCCACTCTGTTTTGACCAGACCAAACTGATAACAAACAGCACTGAGAAGTTGTGGCCCGAGAAGAAGTCATTAAGGAAACATTAAATTGACATTAATGTGGCCCCAAAAGGAGCCAAGGATCCCAAGCTCTGACCAAGTTCTCAGTGCAGCCGGATGATAAATCAAACTAGTAATCTATAAATTATAGTATACGAAGTGTATATATACAAATCGATGACCCAACAACGAAAAAATATGGTTGGTAACAGTTACCCACATTTCGACCAAGCCAGATCTCGTAAATCAATGGTTGCCAGCAAAAAACGGGCTCTCGAAAGAAGAGGCCTCAACGAATACCAAATGCCCTAATTTTCCACAAAAGAGTGGGTAGAGGAAACTAGTTTGAAATATTATGCGGAACACCAGTGTTAAATACCTCATTCATATATAATATTCTGAAACATTTTGAATGGGGGTGCAGAGCCGAGAAATATGCTTAATGATCACTAGTCTTGAGTAGCACTCATTATGCGATCTCGAAGCATGTGTAGTAGCTTTGTACACATGAAAAAATTATAGGTATTGATTTCAAAAATATATTTTATTATATTTTATAAATGAATAAATGCACTTTAAATTAATATTCGAATACATGAAATGGTATTGCTTAAAGCCTAAACCATTATATAATCTTTTGATGGAATTTACTTAGCTTTCTGATATATTTTCACGTGTATTTCTAATGCCTGAACCACCTGAAGCCGGTCGTTGGACAATTGTGAACCCATAAATCTTTGTCTTTTTAGTCTTTAAGATTTCTATCTTAATTGAAGCTCATTATAATATGCGTTTCCTACTAGTTCGTTGTTCAACTTCTGTTACACAAGCGATATCCGAGCAAGATGAGCTGAGAGAGACTATGTGGGGGCTGCTTTTGCACTCGGAGGAGAACCTGGGATCAGATCGCAATCAGGTCGCTACGATCCGATCCGATCCCCATACCAATCCCGGCAAGAGGCCACCACCAATGAATTATTAATAATAAATAAATCATTATTAAAATCAAAATAATACACAAATATGCATATTATCGGAAACAACATGGAATTGTGTGCCAGCGAGTGGTGTGCTTGTGTGTGTGTTTCGTTTCATGTTTACGCCACTTTCCCATACAGACACACAAGTGGTTATAATGAATGATTTGTTGTTTTATAATAAACACGCCGTCGAGCGTCGAGCACCGGAGTTGGCGTCTTCCGAGTGGCGATGGCTATGACGTAGCCAGCAAAGGGTTAAGGGGCCAGTCAAGGGAGGGAGCAGCGGTGCTTTGGTCACTAACGTCTGCTGTATATATATGTATATGTTCCCATACTCCCCCATAATTCCGCTTCTTCGGGACTCACGACCCTTGTCCCTTTTTGGCATGGCTGCATTGCGCCCCGTCCCGTTCGCTCCTTCCTGACCGCGTTGTTGTTTTTATTAGGTATCAAAAACACCTTAAAACATGATTTTGCAACTGGCTAAGAAAAGACGTACGAGCACAGTGGGCCAGCGGAATATTAATAATTAATAATAACTGCTTGTTCACATGACATTTGTATGTTAAACAGATGATCGATTACGTGAATGTCACAATGCGGAAGAAGCCTACAGCACCGTAATTATTCCTTATCAGCCATCGATTATAGTATATAAGTATATATTTACCGTATATATAGTTCTAGTTCTAGCTGGTTATTATTTGCGTTAATCAAATTATATGAAAAATAAATGGGTTATACGTTTTATTAGGGGCATTAAATGTTTATGATTATAACTTGGCGCCATCAACATTTTATATATTCATTTATAGCCCATAAAACTCAAGGGTTTACTTTATTATATTACTTCAAATATATTTTATTTGTGACTAGATTGTATTTTGACATCAATGTAATAACTAAACCTTGAGAATCAAGCAAAATATATTAAGTATTTTTAAAGAAATGTTAATAATATTCCTAAGACTTTTCATTGAAAAATTTTGTGTTTTTAAAGGCATTTATGAATTATTTAATAGACATCAAGAATATAAATTGTATTGCAATTATTTTCCTAATAGATTTTTCAATAAAAAAATGTTTTTAATATTTCTCTGCATATTTTTCTGATTTTTTAGGAATAACTTCAAGATTTGCCCATTGCAACATCGCGGTCCTCGAAAAAAAAATCCAAGGGGAAAAGCCCAAAATTGCTCTTCGCCCTGCAGCTCCTCAAGGTAGATATTTTTTTTTTATTTGCTGGGCCATGTGTCTGGGCCACTTTGTGTTGTCGTCGTTGTCGACGTCGACGTCTTGCAACTTTGGTCTCGACTGGCAGTCGCAGTCGCAGTCCGAGTCCAACGACTTGAGGACCGCCAAGGTGCTTATTAAATTCCTTATTTAAAAATACATTAAAAAAATGCAAGAAGCTGCTGGCCCAGAACCCGAAAACCAATCCCCGAAAATACAAAAAAAAGAAGAGATCGATTGAGAGAGGAAACCGAAAGGGGGCCTCCCTAGGTCGGCAGCATCCGCCACAGAAATTGTGTTTTGATTTGCCTTTTGATTTTGCATTTTGCGGCTCGGGGAGAAAAATGATTAAAAGCGCGCGTTGAAATGCTTTCCTGTGTGTGCTTCGCTTGCACTTTGCCATTTACATAATCATCGCAGCCACAGCCGCACTTCCTTTCTACAAAATTATTTTTAAGTGCAATTAATTGCATGTTGCATTTGCAACTATTGCCTGACATTTGAACTGAATATTGGGCCTCTAAAGATGCCATAAAACCATTGACCTTGGCAGGATCTTATGTACTACGTGCTGGTCACAATTGCAGGTAGTTGCCAGGATACAAGGCATCCCGATAATTACGTCACAGCGTGAGAGTCCTACTCTCGGGAACTGCGGCAAATATGAATTATGATTGCTCGATACGTGTCAATTGCCAGTTTGGTCGGCCATTCTCAAGGTCATTGTGGGACAAAAAAAAGAACAAGCCGCAGGAAATCTATCTTTTACGGTGAAACAACAGCTACACTTGGAGAAATAAATAGTTGTAAACTTTAAATAATATTCATAAAATAAAATACATATTTAAAGAGTTTAAAGAATACAAAAATTAACTTTTATATTACTTTTTAAAATGTAAACTAAAGTTTTAAATAATTTTCAATCTAGTTGAACACCGGAATTTTGTAATAAAAATGTAAATTTATCTTTTGATAAATATTATTTTCAAATTTTGAATTTAAGGTAAATATTTTAGGTTTTTTTTATAATTTCGTGCTGTGCATTGGTCAAAATTAGGCGGCAGACAAACTTTGGACAGCCAGAAACCGCCGCCATAAAGCACTTCGCCGACGTGAACCTCACACACCGGCCCAGGCAAATAAAGCAAATTTACGAATTTATGTTGAAATTTATCGATAATGACTTAAAAGCCTTCAGGACAATGATTTAATGCTCCGCACAGCACCCAACACACAACACACACAGCCAACGGGCCAAGAACAGCATTCAAACAACATAGCGAGCAACGCCAACACCACAACAAAACCCCTCTGATGTGGGTTTTTCAAATGTGAAGCCATGTTTAGATACGATAAAATTGAATTCGGTTTGCATTTCGGGCCCCGGATCAGCGGCAAATGATCGATGATCGCTGGAAGTGTGCGCCGATTTATTTATGACTTGATTTTCCGTTGCCTTCCAAAGATTTAATCAGTTTGCTCAGAGCAAATCGCTTAAAATTAAATTATATTCGCGAGTAAATCAAATCGGCTATATCACTTGACAAATAGCAATGATGGCGATAAGAGAGCAAAAAAAAAAAAAACCTATAGCCCAATGATTTGTAGATTCTATGAGAAGATAAATTCATTCCCAGATAATCCAAGTTCCAAGTTCACTGTTTCCCGTCTCTTCACGAAACTCAACTCGCTCTGGCCGAATATCGTAAATGGGCAGCTCATCTCGTTTTCTTATAAGAAACCACTTAAAAAGGTAGATTCAGGTGGGAACTGATTCTGACATCTTCAGGTAAGAATTTGTTAGAACTTCTTAGACTCATTTGAGGGTGATTTTCCCCATGAGGTGTCGGAGCTACGAGAGACTGCCACTTACATAAAAGAGTGTTATAAAAGGACACCCTGTATGGAGGCCATATCTTTCGTCCCGGCCAATTCATCACCGACACTTCGGTCTGGGTCTGGAGCAGCGCATAAATTTCATTATGCCGATCATCTCGCTGAATCGATCGAGTTGGCGAGGGAAAAACCTGTCGTAGGGCTCTCGAATTTAGTTCAACTTTAATTGTTTTTTAACCAGCTCTTGGCGTTGGCTATAAGTGAAATTTGATTGATTTTTGAAGGGTATTTTTGACGAGTTTTTATCGTGCACTAAAAGAAAAGTATTGTTTAAAATATTATACAAAATAATAGGTTAATAAATTAAGAAATCTATACGATATTCAAAAAGATATAATATAAAATTGTCATACTTTTTATAAATAAAAATGAATTTCCTAATTTATATTTGTTCTAAAAACCCACAACTAATTTTTTCAGTGCCCAACTCGGTGCAATTTATGTTCGATCTAGACCTCCTTCGGCTGACCTACTCCTGGCCCTGTTCAGTGGCATTGTTCTTGGCCCAAACGGCAATCTCAGACTCAAGTCCCAAGCCGTTCGCCTCGCTCGGTTGGTGGCTAAAAAAGCCAGGGAAAACGGCAACAACGGGGCGAGGTGCTGAACGTAATTACATAATGGCGTAGTTAACCGTAATAAGCGCGACTTCTGCTCGCAGTGTGTGTCCTGAAAGGATTCCCTTCCTGTTGCCTTGCTGAGTTTTCTGCTATTTCTCCTATTTCGCAGCCCTTTCAGCCGCATGCCATAATTCACGCTCCTTGTTGCACAAATTGCAGCTCACTTGGGCTGCCAGAGCGTAGCAACAATTACCGCCGAGCATCATTAAAGGTAAAGGTGACAAAAATTAGTAAACAAAGTGTTGGAAATTATGAGGCAGCCGGCCAAAGGAGTGCTGCAAGCTAGGTGTCGGCAGACGGCAGACGCAGAAGCCGCCACAGCGGCAGGTGGAAGCCAGTTTTCCGGCTTGTTTATGGCTCCGAGCTTTCTGATCTTGCTTAGAGTGATTAAATCGCTTAAATTGCCGGCCAGCGTATAAACTATCCGCCGATTGGCTTTAAATAGAATAAGTGGAAAATAATTTGCACTTGGCCAAAGGAAACTTTGGAGAGCAAATTTCACATGGCTAGGCACTTGTTTAAATTCTTAATTAATCTACAAACATGATTATGTTTATATATAATTTTTGGTTTAGATAAATCTTGATGTTTATATAAATACTTGTTTTAGATTTGGTTGCTTTTAACAAAATTATGTTAACACTTAATAAATTTTAAGGAACATGTCACACTGCTATGGCTGCTCCAGCCAAAAATTATTTCTTTTAAAATTTCTATATGAAGAAAATAAATTTTTTAAAAATATTAAAACACTCTGATAAGATGAAAGAATATGTAAACAACATTTTCGAACCTATTATAAACACTACTTAGTTGATTAAAAAATTTTGTATAAATATTTAAAAGTCGTTAAAGCTTTCCAATGGCTAAAGCGGTTACCCTTGTTCGATATGAGCTTATGTATTATTTTCGTATTACTTGTTGACTTTGTCTGTTTATCAAAAAGACACTAATTAGTCACAGGAAAAAATAGTGTTGATTTAGCTGAAGTCTATTAAACCAGGGCTTAGATACTAGATTTCACTTAGATAACAGTTGGCAAAACAACAAAACTTTGGCTTGGTTTAAGGCTAAGGCTCTTTGATTGAATTCGATTTTAGAAGAAATTATTTTGTTCTATTAAATATTTACATAAGAAAAAAGAATATGCTAAATATATAATTATTTTTAAATATTAATATTTTTCGAACATTTTAAAACAATTTTTAGAAGAATTTTATTTGTATTGAAATATGTTTTAAACATATTTTTTATAAGAGATAGGTAAGGTAAGGTAAAAAATATATATAATCAATTTAGATTGCACGGTTTTTGATTGTAATAAATAATATTATTTAGGCAAAAATCTGGGAAATATAAAGCAACCTTTGGAAGCGCATTGTTTAGGCATCCCTGCTCAAAACCCAAATCGAATTCAATCAAAGCGATAAGCCTATAGGGGTTTAGTTTGTTTGGGGATTCTTTTTTAAGGACTTTAAGTGGACTTGTGCTTTAGTGGACACTCACTTTTGGTCGGATCTTCAGGACACTCACCTGCGATAGCCATCCAGGGGTAGAATGTGTGATTGCTGGCCTGGTGTAAACTGCTGGCGGCCGCCGTCTGAGCGGCGGCGGCACCCGAGATGGTACAGTTGGCGTTCCAGGCGGTGCCCGCTCCCGCGACGCCCACGCCCACACCGACGCCGCTCTGGACGCCACCGCCGCCGTTACCTCCGTTGCCACCGCTAACGCTCACATTGCCGCCGGCGCTGCCGCCCCGATGGCTAACGGGACTGCCGCCCGACGTGTCCAAGTAGCCGCCCACGCGGGAGTCGGGTGTGCAGGCGGAGGGGCGGACGGGCATACCGCCCGCTGGATTATTCTGGCCATTGGCCTGTGTGTTGCCACCGTTGGCTCCATTGCCAGCTGCACCTGTTCCTGCCCCACCGCCACCTGTGCCGCCGCCCCCACCTCCGCCGCCATTGGAGCCGCCGCCCGTGTTCCAGATATCCTTGTAGCCATTGACCGTGTCGGCCTTAATGTTCAGGCAGTCCTGTTTGTAGGCGCCGGCTCCATCGCCGTAGATCTTGTTGCAGGCGGCCGTAATGCTGGCATCGTAGGGCGAGTCCTGGGTGGTGCGCTGCAGATGGTGGTTGGCATACGGACTCATTCCGAGGCTGAGGGGGAATCCCCGGTACGCGGCCGCCGCAGCACTGGCCGTCTGATCGTGGTGGCCACCGCTGCCCATCGCCATGCCGGTGGCCTGGTGCGGATGCCCGTAGAAGCCGGAGGCCTGTTCAAAGTACGAGTTCATTGCGCTGCTGGCGGTGAGAATTTTGGCGGTGCTCCGTCCGAGACGGGCTGGGAATCCTAGGGGGATAGCTGCTGCTAATCTATCTTCGATTTATTACTCCTGGAACGGCGCTTGGGGACTCTGATTAGATTCTCTCCTCAGCTGTTTTTGGCGCTCATTTGCCTTGTGTTTAATTTATTTATCTTTTGGAATCCTCAGGGAAATAATTCCCGCTCTTCTAGATTTTTAAAGATTTTTATTTTGTTTTTAATTTTTTTCTTTTAATATTTCCGTCTTGACAATTTTTCCAAATTTGGGTTTAAATGTTTTTTGAAGAACTTTTGCTTATGAATATTTGGTAAATATATTTTGTTTTAATTATTCAAGTGTTTGTTTAATTAATTAATATTTTGTAAAATTTACTCAAGAACCAATTGGATATCTTTTCGATTTTAATTTAATTTGTTTTAGCACTCTTGTATATTTTAAAATATTTTTCAAAAGTTAAGGGACTTTGATTTAGCTTTGTAAATATTTTGTAAAAGTTAGTTTTGAATTATTGCACTTTCCACTTAGCACTAGTCTTTATTGAACTTGAAGATCCAATAAATAAATATTAATTTAGCAGCACTATTGTTTTTTGTTTGCAGATTCACAAGTGTTTCGTATACTTTGTTGCGTTTTGGTTTCGTACTTTTAGCCAATTGCACTTTGCTGTTAATTGAATTCGAATTTGAATCGGGATCGGAATTTCAATTATAATTTGAATACTTGTTTGTTTTTGTTTTCGCCGTGGCACTATCAAAGGCCCGTAAGCGTTACGATTATTACTACGTTTATGGTTATTGCAATTACTATTATTATTATTATTATTTTTATTATTATTATTATCTTTATTTTTATTAGTTTTATTGGCTGACCGAACGAGCGCGGGCGATTTTGAGGGATTCGCAGATTGAAGTCGTGGAAAGCGGTTTTTCCGCGCGGCATTCACGGGCGGACGCGTGGGCGATTGTTGCCGTTGCAGAGCTGAGGGCCAATAATAACAATAATGCCGCTGATAATGTGGATAATAAAACAAAGCGCGCGCCTGTTATCCAAACCGTTGCCATCGAACGAATGTGCCACCAAATCGCAGTTGCCAGTGTTTTGACTTTGCTCGCCCCGAAAACACTCAGAGACCGTCGTCTAGTCACTCGACTCGCTCTGAGTGGTATTCGGGATCCCCAAGCAAAACACTGAGAGCGTATAACCAGATGAACTCAGTTCATTCGCTCGCTGGACTCAAACATGTTCGAGTGCTCGGGCTCTCTCCTCTGGCTTTTCTCGGGGTTGTCGTTCATCATTTGCGCGTACGGAAAATCCGCTCACTGGCCTGCGACAGCCAACTCCGGGAAATTCATCATGGAGGAGGGCTGGATTTTTCCTATAGGCCAACTCACTCAACGGAGTGGCGAAACCCGCTTGCTGTTCGAGCCGCCAGTCGCCAGTGGCCCTCCGCTCGCTGCACATCTCGCATTCAGGCGGTTTGAGCACAAATTTTGTTTAAGTTTTTCATGATTTTCCGCTGGCAGAGACACGAAAATGTTGGGTTTTCAGGTGATTGCCGAATTTATTATGTACTGAATTTGGTGGTGGTGTTTTGATTAGATTTTAAAATGAAGAAAGGGTGTTTAAGAAAAATAATAGATACGTTAAAGTATTCAATATTTCGCTATGAATATATCTTATTTTATAAAATTTATATTTTTTATATTCCAACAAGTTATAAATACAAAAATAAATGTTTTTTGAATAATTAATATGTAAAATTCAATTTAAAGGCTTTAAGTTAGATTACTTTTTATTATTATAATATAGGAAGGTACCGAGTTTATTAATAAAGTTTTAATAATGTTTATATATTATATACATACGAATATAGATTTTTACTATATTTTTAAATTAGCTTGTAATTGTTTCTTTATTATTTTATTTATTATTTCTCACTGTTTCCCCGATGTCAGTGAATACATTTAAAGTGACTTTTTAGTTCAATATTATTGATTATAAATCGTTTAGATCCTTTTTTTTTAGAACTATTATGATTTATTACCTTAGTTTGTTAAAACTTATTTACTCTTAACCTTAGCGGTATAAAGACAATTTTTTAAACTTTTTAAAAATATATTATATAATCATATATTGTGCAGAAACCCACAACAAAAATATTTTAAGTCAACCATATTGTGGAAGTTGCAGAGTGCCTCACATTCTCCTTGGCTTTAAAATGTGATTCAACCCAAGAGCCGGAAAATTTGTGGGCTGCGGTTTTCCTTATCCTATTCGCATTTGAATTGCAATGTTCAATCCGTTGGCCAATACTTTCAATGGGATATTAATGTCAATGTAAATATGGCTGCCAATTGGTGCTAATAAATTCATATGCATAATGCAAATAGATCGGGGTCTTGCGAGCCATTCGCGAAAGTTTCGCAAATATTTGTCAAAGTTTCCACATTCGCACAAACGGCTCGTAGATTAAGCCAGAAACCGACGACGAACAAACAAAGTTCCTTGCCACAAGTGTTTGCAAAATAAACTTATTATAAGAAGAAATTTACTTTTCTGCTTTTCAGCCCCTCTTCCATCCACAGCCCCAAAAAATTTCCCCGCCATTTTCCACCCAGCGTTTCGGTGCCAAGTCTGAAAAATCAACAACAAGCGATGGATACAAAAACTTGCACAAAGCGCACGGATGTCCACACACAGATATGTATACACAAAAAGGCACTGAGGAAAATTAGTTATAAAAAAAACTAAATTATTAATTTAAATCAAGTTTAAAAAACATATTTTCCCGAACATTTTATTTAAAAATGAAAATATAAAAGCAGGATTAATATGTTTATGAAGAGAATTCAGAATTTTAATTATAGTAAACTCATTTTAAATTAAATCGTAATTAATTTTATCTACAGATATTTTTCCGTCTGTACCCATTCGAATCGGAGACATTTTCCAAATATGCGGCTGCCAAAAGCCCAAGGAAAGCGAGGAAAGCAGCAGCAAAGGCAAAGCAAAAGTAAAAATCGCAGTCGCAACTGCAAACTAAATATCGTGAGAAGTCGGGAACACAGAGAGACTCAGGACAGAGGACACAGGACGCAGGACACAGAACGAAAGAGCCAGGACCCAGGGGAGGACTCGGATGCGGATGCGAGTGCGCAGGAATGGAGGGTGTCGCGGGGATGACAGAGAAATAGCCTCATAACCATTTGAAGCCATTCGAAGGCGCATAAAAGGATCACAACAATCGCCGAAATGAGCCATAATGAGCTCGTAAAAATTTTGCTACCTAATATACTCGGGAATCTTACGGGTGCGAGTATATTCAAACTTGCCACGTTATGGGGTATGCAATGGAGCCCGGGTCCCCTTCGCTTTGCTGTGGCCCAGGTCCTGGTCTTGGGACTTTGCCCCTGCAGGACCTCCTTCACGGGCAGAAAGTTGAAGCTTTGCGTTTTGTTTTTGTTCAACATCGATGATTGTTTTTCGTCAACTGCACATCCTTTGGTGGTTATATAATGGAGACTTTTGTTGATGTTTCCTAAGTTTTTTTGATTGATAAATTAGGATTTTAAGCTTTATTACACTATGCACTACGTTCTTGATTACATTAATTTACTTTGTAAATTCTTCAATTGTTGGAAAGTGCGAATGAGATGTTGAGCTGCATACACAAAAAGTAATACTTGTTAATCATATACGATTATAAGCGCCAATACAATTCACTTACTTGGCTCTATGACAGCAAATCTTATTATATCCGCATTCATCATCGCCAGTATCATCATATTTTTGGCAGGAGGACTTTTTCCTACATACTGACCTTTCAGTGACACCGCAATATACTCTGACTCTGGCCGCCTGGCCGTGTTCCAAGAAAAGTAAGATCAGCAGAAGAGCAGCAATTGTCCAGTATGGGGCCATGGTGGGAAGCTCAAGACGAGACTGATACAGTCAGTCGACAGTTTGCAGCTTTTAAACTCAATCGAGGCTTCTTTAGAGGGAACACAAAGCTTATCTGTTGGGGCTTGGAATTATTTTTTACTAGGAAACCAACACATATATAATATTCAAAAATATCTTATCACTTGGATTACGTATTTATTATATTTCGGAGCACTGAGATGTTAAGAAGAAAGACTGAATACAAATAATTCCTCGAAATATTAAAAAGTTTGTGGAGCTTTCAACACTGCCAAATATGTTAATCAGCAACTAAAGTTTTTGTTAATACAATTATTAATACAAAAGCAGACTTGATTATGTTTTTCTTGGGTGTTTATTGATTCATTGGAATTTCAGGCTTAAAAGCATTATTCATTTAATTCTTTTTTAAATGAATATATTTTTTATTTGAGGGAAAACCTGCACACAGAAAAAAAATATTTCTTAATAAAATAACGATTTAAAGTTTTAATCCATTTTACTTACCTAGAATAAGGACAGCAAATCATATTAAATCCGCATCGATCTTCTCTATATATATGACGATTATTATATATTGAGCAGAAGAACCTGTCCAGACATTCTGAGCCGGCATCGCAAGCGACCACTCTGCCAGTGGCCTGAAACTGTCCTAGGATGACTGAAATCAGGAAGAGAGCAGCAAGTGTCCAGTGTGGTGCCATGACGAGACGGAACTGATACAGTCAGTCGACAGCATCCCGCTTTTTATAGCCATCCAAAGTCAAAGGTCAGTCGCCAAATCTGTTGGGATTTTGAATTGTTCTCTTCTAGGAAACCACCAATAGCTTCATAATGAAATATAAGTTATCACTTTGTTACTAATTTATTATATTTCGGAGAACAAAATAATATAAATTTAACAATGAGATTAAGTAGAAAGACTCATTAAAAATAATGCCTAAATACTTTTAGACATTCCCAAACTAATTCTAATTTTTGGCGTACTTATGGTAGATTTCAAATTCGACCTCTGATCCAATTATATTTCTAAGAAAAACTTGTTTAATGTTTTATTTTATTACTTTCAAAAATATTATATGAATGAAACTCCGTAATCTGAGAGTTTTTACATTAAATTGACATAAGGAATATACCTTAGATATTTTGGGTTATATATAATTCTAATTAGGCTTCTCTCAAAGTCGTAGTGAAATGAGTTCTATTCCTGATTCTCATTTCGCATTTTTCACTTCGATTCCCAGGGATTTGCATACAAAGCGAACTCATTTTCATATTGGCCAAATAGCCAGCCGCCTCCGCTGTCAACGGTGGCTTGTTGAGGCAATTTACGAGGGCTTCCGTTCTGCGGGAGCAAGTAGGGTGTCGGGGGAAGAGGCCAGGGAAAGCTCACACCTGCCGGGAAAGACTAGAAGGCGCTGAATGACCAGAAAGCCCAGTTGCCCAGTGGATATGGACAGTGCTAAACGTGGCCAATTAGCCCCGAGGCGGCCGAATCCGAATCCAAATCAGACTCCGACTCCTCCCTCGCACTTGGCCCGCTGATGGATGGGCCTTATTCGCTTTGGGGCAATTAGACAAGCGCCTTAATTGCCACCTTGGCAGCTTGTTTGCCCCGGAACCTGCTGTTTTATTGGCCGCAATCGCTCAAATCGAGCGATGCCACTCGAATTGAATCTGTGTACATGGCACGAAGCAGACACCTCCCACTTTTTTGGGGTTTTGGATTCGGGGGGAGCCACTTACGCAGCTAATAAAGCAGCAATTTGGCAGCTGGAAGCGCCGGCGCTGACGCCAGTCCAGAAACATCAAAAGGCCGAAAAAGCAGCAGATACAGATTCAGATACAGCTACTCAGCCAGCCAGGGGAGATCAAAGTTGTGTGGCCCGGAGGTTTATTTACACAGAAACGTTCAACAAAATACTTGTACACCCCGCCAGCACTCGCCTTTTGTTTACGAAATGTCTATAAAGATTTTGGCTCGTTCTTTCGGCGGTTGTTCCATGGTGCCGAGCACCTGTTGGATGGTTCACTTGAAGAAAATATTGTGTACCAAAAATCGTTATCATCTTTTTAAGACCTTTTTGTAAATGGAAATCAGTTTTTAATATATATTTAGATTTTTATTTTTATATTTTCTCAATATTACAATTTACCTGATTAAACCAACTTTTGTTTTGACATTTTTTTTAGTGTACATAGGCTTTTGTATTGAAGGAGGCTGTTCTCTAGCCGCTATCTAGATTTATCACACCCATAGTTCAGAATTCTCAAAGTCAATACATTTCGCCGTCGAGTTTGGGGTTTTGATGAGACCGAAAGCCCAGGGGATCACAAGCCCAGAAGGTGACGACATGTTTATGGGTATTTAATGTATTTGGTACTTAAAAACGCTTGGGTTTTGTATTGATTGATTTCAGTATTTGCCCCTCATTACAGATTAGTTTTAAATGATAAATGAATAATTTAATTAATACAATAAAATCAATCTGTAAATATTTTCTATACTTCCATATATCCATTTGTCTAGTATTTCAGCTTCAAAAATATATTTTAAATATAATTTTCACCATGGAAAATTTAAATTAACACCGCCCACTTATAAAGTGTGACCTCCCGCACCTCCGCTTCCTGCTTCTCAGTAGAAAAAACTTAATGAAAAATGTAATCCACAAAAAAATGAGCCAGAAAACAATGAGGGAGCCAGGACGAAGGAGCGGACCGGACCGGACCCTACTGGACCCGCAACCGAAATGGAATGAAACTACCGGGCGCACTTCCTCTGCAAATTTGAATGGCCCCGGCTACAATGGCCATAATGTACGCATGGATTAACCAATTACATTGCAATTTTAATTTGCAGGCTGGCGAAATTTTATTGCGAAATTGGCGAGAGCGCGAAATGAAATCGGCGCGCCGCGAATATGGAACGCATTGATAAGGAAATCCTGAGGGCCGGCCAGTGTGTTTGCGGGGCCACTGTGTGGGGTTAAAGGGGGGTCAAAGCGGGCGCAATGTGACCCGAAGGGCCACGCAAACAGAAAGCCAGAGAGAAAGAGAGAGCACAGAATGCGCAATGCAATCCAACGGATTTAAGTTCTTTATTAACACTTAATAAATCATAAGGGGCTTCGTTTGGGGTGGACCTGCAGCAGTTCGTGCCACTGACGACGCTCCGTCGGCTCTCGGGGGGAAATGGTGGCTATAAAACCATCCATCCATCCATACATACATCCATCCATTCATCCATCTGCCGTCCAGGGCTGTCCGGCACTATCTGCCACATTGCGACAGTGTCAAGCATAAATCCTCATCATAATTCAAGGCATTGATCATCGCCTCCGACTGCGACTCCGCCTCGAATGGCAAAAAATGACAAATTGTTTGGCGCCCGATTGCATGGTGGTGGTGGCGCCTGCACTTGCCACACGTGTGCCACAGCCGAGTGCAACGTCCAGCGTGCAACGTGCACAAATAAAATACTCGTAAAATTCCACTGTGGAGGGGACGAACAAAAAAAAACTGCCTCTTTTTCTCGCATTTTAAAATGAAAGTTTATTATTGTTTTTGTGTGACAAGATAAGGTAAAAGTCGTTAAATTTTATTATGTATTTATGCATTAAACATTCTGCATTATGAATTTAATACGGAATTATAAATATTTGCGGATTTAAACTTAAGGCCTATTTGTGTGCGAGTGTCGTCAAATTCAGGTGAATCGATTGTTGTGCTGCATTGAAGGTAAAAGGGGTTTAAATGCGGTGTGCAAAGTTGAATATTTAGTGCCCCCCATCCATTGTGGGCACAGCAATACGTTTTGTTTAAGCCGGGATTTAATTAAACAAGTTTAAACAGGGAATCAAAATGGAGAGAAGCTGGCAGAATTTAACTTAAACTGGAAATGGAAAATGAAATAAGAAAGCCAGATAGCCAGGATTGTTTTTTATTACTATATTTATATAGAAAATATTCCGTATTCCTAAAATAAAATTTAAATTTATTACTTCTTGTTGAATTTAATATGCAGACTAACTTAAAATGTGAAAAATCCAGCGGCATAAAATATCCTTTCGGTAAATCTCGACTTAACTAACCATTGAGCGACTCATTTGAATGCCGTTCCGCCGTTAGTTGGATTTATTGGACGACTCGCGAACTGGAGAATTTTCCTGCTTTTCTGACTAAGCTGGAAAATCAATAAACGCAGAGACTCCAGAGCTACGGGCAAGACATACAAATTTTCCAATTAAGCAGAACACGTTTCCTAACGATTATTTTATACAATCGAAACGAAGCCAATTAAGACTAAGACTATCGACGATTGCGTTGCCACGAATAAATCGTGAGGGGCTTCCAAAGCGCCTCCTCCGATGTGATGAATTAATGAATAACGTTTGCCTGACGACTGACGGTCCGCCGCCGCTGCCTGTCAAAAGCGGAAAAGCTGGAGAGCTGGAAAGCTGGTAAGCAGAAAGCCTGAAAGGTGCAATGTTCCCCCAGCAATGTGCAACAATTGGGCGTGCATTATTTGCAATTGGCAAGTCGCCGTTCGCAATTCGTTAGCCGAGTGCCACCAACGTTGGCGGTGGTAATTGAGGCGTGTGTGGGTGGGGTTGGGTTCACTGCAGCCAAGTGCCGGGTGCTTGACGAGCTGCAGCGCTCGCTTAAAATGTTTGCAGATTGCATTCGTCAGATACGAATGCCAGTGCACACGGCAAAATGCCTACCAAAGAGATACAAATTTATTTAAATATCCACTGTAACTCCTAAGATGCATATGTTATGGAAGAATTTGTTATGGAGGAATTAAATACAAAGAATTCTATGAACTGGACAAAAGAAAGCCTGGATATGCATCTGTTTCATCACAAAACTTGATCAAGTTGGGAATTTTAGTGGTCAGGCCAACAAAGTTACAGAGTCTCCTTATGTTCCTTGGACTTCCAAGATTTTTGGTCCGCACTTTCATGTGTTTATTAGGAAAGTTTAGTAATAAATATTATACTAAATATCGAACAATTAATATATTATTAAGCTAACAATTTTAAAGAAGGTCCTTTCAACTTTTTAAATGCAAAAGATTATGATCAAAATAAATACAAAAATGTCAAAAGCTAGCTTTTTTCCGGGTGCACCTGGGGATGGCTCAACAATTGCGAGGCGCGCGATTTTCCATTTTTATGCGCAGCATTTCCACAATTCAAATTTGCACACAAAGTGGCAATTTGGCCCAAAACCGTTGCGAGCGCCTTTTATGGCCTATACAATCAGAGACGGAGTTGCAGACGAGACGGAGCTGCGACTGCCAACTGAAAACTGACGACTTGCAACTGGCAACTGGCAACCGGCAACTGGTAACTGGAAACGGCGCATAATTGAATGGAAGCGCTCTCCGCGTTTCTTCAAATGAACGTCAATTAAAAATGCATCATAACCGCCCCCAGCGCCATTCCATAAACGCTGCCTTAATTTATTCCCCCCATCAGGGGGCGATTCTGGCCATAAAGCAAACCAGTCCCAGGTAATAGTTGCGTATTAGTACAAGCCCCGCACCTCGGTTCCGATGCTGCCATGTGGCACATATAGATTTATAGATTCTTAGAGATAGCCCCCATGATTGGCGGATCTCAACCTGATGGATTCGTAATGTGCGTCTAAGAAGTAAATTATCTCTGGGCTTCGGTAAATTGATTGAAATTGATAAGTTGCATTTTGCCAGCGCCATCCCTGAGCATGCAAAATCCTTAATCAGATCTTGAAAACATGATATTAGGGGTCATTATCTCCGCCCGATGCCATAAATATTGAATATTTATTGAACTACCTGAAAGCCAAAGCAAATTGGAAGCCATTTACTTAAACAAGTGTGTGAAATCAGAAAGATTATTAAGGAGAACTATATTTTTTGGTATTTTATCAACAAATATTTCTCAGAATTAAGGCAAAGGAAAATGATCTTCAATCAGTTTACCTTTAAATTATTCACTTCAAGAAGATTAATCTCAAAGGTCTTTAAAGTATTTATTCAAAATTTTAATGTTAATTAAAGGATGTTTACTTAAAATTTCCAACAATTGTTAAACATCATGTCTCCATTTTCATATGCTTTCTTTACTAAGATTAAGATTACTCTATTGAGAACATGGTAAATAATGTTCGTGAACTGCAATTTTGATGTGCATATCACTGCCATTGTTTCCGCCCATTCACATTACTTGCTGCCATCAATAACTATCTGGCAAATGGCTTAATTAGAAAGTTTTCAAGTGCTTGGAGTTGTCGTCGCCGGAGACTCCTTTCCACCCGCTTCCTTTTGGTGGTTCGTCCATGGGTTATATGCCTCCAACTCAGCACCCACCCACACACACACACACCCTTGGAGTTCGGCCAGTCGATGTGGCTGATTTGGCCCACAAGTTCGAGCTGGCAAGTTGGCCTTGCTACCCCCTGAGTGCAATCATCGGCGCCTTGGCGTGTTTGTGTGCAAAGCAGTCATAAAAATTACAATAAACAATCATCATTTCGATCCGTTTACACCCACTTTGCACGTTTTCGCAGGCCGTGGCAAGTGAAAAAGGATTCCGTACTGGCTTACACCGCTCCAGTTAATAATGGTGCACTGAGAAGAATAGTTTATTAATAGTTTATTAAAAATGTTAAAGGTCTGCAAATATTTGGAGTTGAAAACTAACAACTATATATTTATTTTAAAAGTTAAAAAGTTGTGTTAAATATATTTTAAGGCGTTTGTCTACTAAATTTAATTTTCGCAGATCTATAAATAGTTTTCCTCAGTGTGTGTAGGAGGGTCGTCGATTTGTTGGCCAGCAGCTAACAAGTAGGCGAAAACCGCGAGGCACCGCACTCAAACAAAAGTGCTCAATTAGTCGCCTCAGTCCTCTCGTCAGTCCTCGATCCTTGGATTAGGATGCGGCAACTGGCGGTGGAAATGGGAGTTGGAAGGAAATGAGGAGCTGCCGACAGCAGCGGCATGCAAATGCAAATACCCGGGCAACTGCCAATTGTTTGATGAATTGCGGCCAGAAGTCAAGGGTTCATTGCCAGGATTAGTAGGTAGCACCGAATGTCTTCATTGTGTCCGCGGAGGCCCTTCTATTGTTTTGGTCTGGTTTGGTTCGGTTTGCCTGGTTTCTGGCCAGCCTGCTTTGCATAAGCAGCCAGTTGTTGGTTGGTTCACAGCGCCCTCGGCCCTCAATTGATTCCTGACCCCGTAATGAGGATGAGCGCATTTTCCGGCACCACTGAGCCACTTTGCGGTGGATTAAGTCATCAAGCCGAAGGCATTTTTCCCGCGGCGCCTGCGGTGTTTGCTCTGGAGGTGGGAATAAGGTCACAAACATTTGGATTATCAGAGAGAATTGTTTTTGGAATATTAAATACGAACAACAAGTAAATAATAAACTATTTCTCCATCTATGAATTACGGCTTGCTTAACTGAATTAAAATTATAATACTTTATGTCTTATATCCGGGATTAGGGACCTTTAATGGTTAATAAACCCACTTGTGGCTGTCCCATAAAACAGGCATCGTTAAATAGTATGACAAGATGCTAAAATATAACCTGTTGCTCAAGTCGTACCCTCGTACCGGTGAGTCGTGCCACCAAATAGCAAATGAAACCATTTAAATTGTCGTTAAATAAATTTTATTGGCTCGTAAAAAGAAAAACCGGCAGTCGGCAATTAAATGCTAAGCAGAACAGAGCGGAACAAGATAGAATGGCATTTTAACAACTATATAAACAAATTGCGGTTAATACCAAACACAGACCTAGGTTTTATGGTCTTTTTACGACTTGACGCCACCGCCACTGGAGAGAGTGAAACCCAGAGAAACTCGAGGGGAATCTCTCTGAGGGACGCAGAGAAAATCACTCAACAAGCCAGCGATCCGAGCATCCTGATTTCGAGTGTCCTTTTTTGTGATCCTGAGTGCCTTCGGGGGATGGAGATGTGTTCATTCCGGTGTGAGTATCTGAGTGATTTTTTCTCTCCAGCTCCGGCTTGAGTCTGCGGACTTTACGACCTTTTTACGATCTGTTAGTGTGACACGATGACAATCAATATAAAAGACATAAAAACCCAAGTTCCGTGACGTATGCCATAATTATTGTGATATCCCCCTTGCCCTGCCTCGCCGAGAGATACAAATGTATCTGTATCTGAGCTGCGAGGCTGATGGCCCATAGACATCGTATCGTTGCCTTTACGAGGTGCCTCGGAAGCTGCTGCCGTTAGTTTGATGATGATGCCCAAGGAAATGGCGGTAAAATTTTATTCGAATGCATTTGCCTTCGCCTCGGCTGCTTAGTGATTGCATATGGATGTGGCTGGGGCTTTTATGGCATTTTAACGATTTGTTTTGACGTCGGATTTGGCCAGCATTGCGATGATGGGCAAGGTCGCAGCTCGTTGACGCCCTGATTTACGCACTCGAGGAAGTACGTTTTGATGGCGCCCATAAATGTAGTCATATTTTACTCTGTTTTTACAGCGCTTTTTCATGAACTCACTGGAGAAGTACAAATTGAAATATCTTTTATTACCTAATAGGAATAAGTCATTTGAAATTGGGTAAAAAACGTGAGGTCATCGTTGGTAATTTTGTTTTATTGTCAGAGGAATATTTTATAAATTAATGTAATATATACTTAAAAAACATTCCCTCTTACATAATTCCCTTAGAAAATATGCCCGTCTGATCCCATTTCCCAACCCTAATCTCAAGTTTGGAACCGTTTCCTAGGGGCGTCGATTTTCAAGATGGTGGAACCTAAACTGCCGAGACCGAGTTTCCTCCAAGAACGGACGCATCAGAGGCAACATGTGTGCGCTTCAGAATCGGTCCAAGTATAAGTATCTGTATCTGAATCCATATCTGTATCTGGGCCTGTTCAACGGGTTCCTGTTTCGAATGCATCTGAAGTGCACTCTGCTCGGGTGTGTGCGTGTGTCTTTATGCTAAATGTGCCATATATGCGGTTATATTAAATCATCTGCTTGTAGTAAATCACCCAAGGAGCGGGTGTGACTCGAAGTCACAAGTACAGCACTGACATCCCAAGGCATATGGCATATAGTATAAAGAAGATGAAGCCATCCCAGTGCAATGGAGACGTGTTAATGTGCTGTGGGTTAGAGGAGAAATGCTTTAGTAGGAGAGATACTAAGTAAAGCTGATTTTCTTAGTTAGTAAAGTGGATCTACTTTTCCAAATATAATAGTTTTAAGCTGAATACCTATTAATTTTAATCTGTTAACATTTTTCCAACTCAAATAGACACTCGAAAAGACCCATGCAGATCTAGGGAAATATTTGCAGGCGCCTCTTACTGACAGCCAAACAAACAGCAGTACAGAACAGGAATATGTACATCTGAGAAATAAATCAAAATTCTCATATTTGGCAAGGATGAATGCGGCCCGAATCTGGCCCGAGTCTGGCGCAAAAGAGAAAGTTGTTGGCCCTTTTGTTCCCTGGGCATTTGGCCATGCCGGTGGTTTTGTTATCAGATGCTCGAGGGCGCGATCGGAGCATATAGTATACACATAGTAGTACCTACCTCGGGACACCACCAATTTTACAGGGGATTTACGAATCCACCGTGTAACGAGAGGCTTCCCGATCTGGGCATATTTTTATGATTTATTACCGGGCCCGGCAATAATCGAGAGACAATACCTGGGTGTCCTTTTTTGGGATCGTTACGATTCCGATATCGGCGGAGAGGCGATAGCAGTGAGTCAAAACAAATCTCCTAAGGTCAGCTAAAAAGTATCCTTAGCCTTGGCATTTTTTACGCTCTCGAGGACATGTTGAAAGGCAGCATTACCATTTCCATTCCCATTTATGGCTGCAATATTTTTTATGACACATTTTTATGATTTATGAATTGATTTGGTTTCGACTCCGGCGTTCTGTTGTTATTTTTTTCCTTCGACCTTCGAGTCCTGGGAGTTCTCCAGGATCACCAGGGCATATTACGATCACCTTCGGCGGTGTCTGTTGGTAATTGTTCTCGTGAAATTGGGCGTTTTAATGTGTGACTTTTATGGCAACAGTCTGTGAATGCTAATAAGGCGGTGAGTAATAATGAGAACCATTAAATTGGGTCATCAGGGAGATGTTGTTGGCTTGTAAATCTATTTTAATTAGGTATTTACATGTTTTAATGATTGTTTTTAGGGACATTCTTGACATGTAAACGTGTATGTAAATCAAATTGTAAACAATTCAAATTATTCAATTCCTTAAAAAATGTTAATGTATTGAAATCATTTCATTCTGGAAAATAAACCAAAAAGCGCTTTAGAACTACTAAAACCATCTTAATTAATTTTAGTAGATTTTGTACTTAAGATTATTTTTCCTTAGAGAAATATGTTAATAAACGCTGTGGTTTCAAACTGAAACCAACTCCTCGTTAAATGCAAAATCTCCCTGGCGAAGTGCAATAAAAATGGGAAATTATTTAACCAACAACTCGACATGGCCTGCTCTGGCAATCTCCAGTGTGTTTACGTTGCGAAAACAATTGAAATCATAACAATAAAATCAAATTCGAAATTTGCGAGCGGTGGTGGGCGGTGGTGAGCAGAAAGCCGGGGCCATAGGGAGGCGGGTAAGTGGTGAACTAGTAAGCGCTGAGCGGGCCAATGGGCAACCAGTTGCGTCAGAGCGGCGATGTGAGAAAATTTCCAGTTAAAGGTAAATGGTAAATGGGTGAAATGCTCAAGAAAATCAAGCCAGAAACAGAAACACAAGGCACAGAGACAGCGCAACGAGCGAAATGGCCATAAACTTAAGCCAAAATGCTCCTTAGCCAAGGGTATGAGATGGGGGACGGACGGACGACTCAACCAACCAGTTCGGCAACGCGAACTCCGAACTTAATCGAAACATCAAAGGAAGAAAGCCAGCCAGCCAGCCAGCAGCAAAAACAAAAAGCCAGGCCAGCAACCAGAAACTTATTAAAAACAACAAGTGCAGCTTGCTTAGCGAGTTGGCCAAAACGGAGGGTGGCTAAGAGGTGTGGAGGGGTTTTAACCAGACACGGAGGGTATCAGTGGTGCCAAGTTAGCTGGGATTAATCCTGGACAAATAAAGGTAGACAGGTAAAAATAAGTAAGTAAAATAAATTAATTAAAATTAAAAAAGTGATTTATTTATATGTAAGTACTTTTTGCATTTTCATAAAACATATGAAAAACAATATAAATTAAATTCGGGAAAAATTGGAAAATATGATGGTTAATTATATTTTCCAATGCAGTTTTGTTTTAAGGATATTTTTAGAATTTTCCCATCCTTCTTTACCTTTAAAACAGACTGTTTTTCCCAGCTCCCCTCAGAGCTGGCTGCACTGGAGGGCATTCGTGCTGTTTGTGCAGTGGCAGCACGTCCCAATCCGAGCGACTTGGCTCTGCTGGCCGTGTGTCCGACATCGACAAGCTGCACACTGAGCGAAAATATCAGTTAGAGGGACTCGCGATGCAAGGGGGGAGCACTCAAAATGGGCACTTTCGGTCGCAATAACCACGACATTTACGATTATTTTACGGCCACTAAAAATCAAAAGTGTAATTTACGGAACCAAACCAAACTGAACCGAGACGAACAATGAGGCGGCGACGATGTCGACGACGACGGGAGAGAGATGGCAACAGGGGCCCAGAAAGAGACGGGCGATTGAAGGAGTATTTGTATTTGTATCGGTGTTGCATCAGCTTAGATGGAGTCCCATCCATGGGCGTCGGAGGGGGGATTAGTTTGCAGGGATACTGCTAGAGGGTTCAGGGGTCACAGGGGCGTGGGAGGTGGGTTTTGGAGTGTGTGTTGTGGGTGGGTGAATGCTGCAAGCGGAGATTATGGAGGTGCCCGCCAAGACAAAGGCATAGCCCAAAGACTTCCTGCAGCGTGAACTGTGGCACAAAAAAGGGGAAAAGTAAATTTAATATAAAGGTTTCAGATATATATTAAATATATTTTAAAGAAATGTATGTTTTTATTGAATATTTTAGACGTTTCAAAGTCAATTATTATGATATACAAATCATTTAAAGCTAAATTATAAGTTGAACTAAGAATGTGCTGTTAAGAATACATGAAAACTATATATTTTTTTTTGCCAATTTCCAAACAATTCAAATGATTTCTATAGGATTATATATAGTCTCGTAAGAAGATCCAAGCTCAAAGTCTGAGAGGAAATACTGGGCTGAAAACCAGTTGAATCTTAACTGGATGCTCCGCCATGGACATTGCCGGCAGCCAAATGAAAAGCGGTCTTTGCCTCCTTTGGTTTCGATTCCCTGCACTTGCTGGCTGTCCCTGCTCTGGCTTGATTTTTTCTTTATTTTTTGCAGATCTTTTCTCGATTTTTTCTTGATTTTTCCTTTATTTTTTCTTGGCCATCACATGTGCTGCTCCCCCCCTCTTACCCACTTCACCTGATTGCGATTGGTGTGTTCTTGTTCCATGGTTGCAAATGCAGCGAATGTCGAAAGCGCATCGCGTTGAAAGATGATTTTCATGTTTTTCCTCCCCTATTTCCCCCCGCTTCAACTTCAAGTCTCCCCACTGTTGAGCCGGAATCGTGGCCCTAACGATGCTCAAAGTAATTTTGTTGTCTTAACCGCGTTTACTGACATCTTGATGCTTTGATTGCTCCGATTTTGGATGGAATCGTTTGCGCTGCAACACCCGCACTTGGCTTTATCCCATTGCCATTATCGAGCTTCGAGTCTCTGGAAAAGCCGGGGAAATTGAATTGAAGTCTTTGATTGGCAATATGCTCCGTTGACCCCTTAACAAGTCCGTCGATCGTAAAGCGAAGTGGGCAAATCCAGAACGAGGCAATATAAATAAAAGCAGGAAAATGCCGGCTTTGAAATTGGTCCATTTAATTGGAGGACTCGCGAGGAAAGTGTTTTCTTGGTATCTTGCGGATGGAAATTTTATTGGGGGAGTTGGGTGTTTGTTTTGAAAGTAATTTAGAAAATAAATAAATTATAAATTACAACAAAATATACTTGGTACGGAAATTTAATTGAATCTCCCTGGAAAATAAACAGAAAAGCAAATTCTTCTATATATTTATATTTAAAATATTCCATGAAAATCTTAAAGCAATTGCATTTAAAGTATATATCTACAGATACTACAGATTTAAAACAAATTACAACGCCGAAGTTTGTTGATAAATCATTAGAGACATATCTACTTCTTTATTGATATATTGTATGCAAGAATTAATAGTGGCTAGCTCCCAATTAATAACATATTCCATAATTCATTAATACCAAAAAAGGAAGCTAACTTTGACACGCCGAAGTTTGTATCGCCTTGCAGATTTTATATCACAATTAATAATAACAAAAGCTCATATCTCAGAGTAGATGAAAATACGTTGAAAAACAACGAAGTTATACTTTTTTTTTCTAAAAATTTATCGAACATTTGTATGGCAGCTATATGATATAGTCGTCCGATCCGGCCCGTTCCGACATATATAGCAGTGACAGTATATAGAAGACTATATGCAAAGTTTCATTCAGATAGCATTAAAACTGAGGGACTAGTTTGCATAGAAACGGACAGATGGACAGACGGACATGGCTAGATCGATTTGGCTGTTGATGCTGATCAAGAATATCTTTAACTTAAAAACCTTAACATTTTGTTAGCGCCATCTAACAGAGGACAACTTCAAAGGAGTAACAGTGGCTCTAAAACTGCAGCAGAGGCGAGTGACCCTCAAACTAGCATTGACACGAAGCCATAGAGGGCGCTTGCAGCACAGTATCGCCATCTGGCGCAAAAAGGCTGAAGCTCAAGCAGAACGTGAAATTTTTTCATATTTTAATATTTTCCATTTCCTGTTTCCGGTTTCCTGTTTTGTTTCAACTAAAGTTAAAGACGTTTTTTTAATTTTAGTTGAGTTAACTTTTTTTTATAATTTTCCTCAGGTTGTGCTGTACTTTTTTTTGAATTCTTTCCTCGGGTTTTTTTTTTAAGAAATCGCTCATCCGGTGAAGTCAAGCGACGTCTGCGCCGCTGCGAGTCGAAACTGGAAATGTGGCTCGGTGGTTGAACGAGCAGCCACAAAAAAAATTCAGTCCGGCATTTCATCAACGCAAAAACACCACTAAAATCGGTCGTCGACGTCAGCAGCATGAACAGGAAAATGGGCTTGGCCTCTGCCAGTTTGAGTTTGAGTGAGAATTTCGAGGCGGAGGCGCTCTTTCTCCTGCCTTCTTGGCTCTCGGTTCTCTGTTCTCCGGTCTCCCTTTTCTCACTTCTCCAATGAGCCGTCGGGAACTGAAAGTACAAGAAATCAAGCAATGTTATATAATTTATTTATTTTGTATTTTAGATTTAAGAAGAAATTTCTGTAGTCTGTGGATTTTTTATGCATTTTTGTCAATTTTTTTAAGAACTTTATTATTTTATAACTTTAAGCAAAGTGTTTTTTAAATATGCTTGTTTTTAAAACCTATAAAATTGTACATTTTTAGCTGGGTAAACCAGTTTGAAGTTTTTCATGCGTTGTAATAAATAGTCGCATAAGAAACCTACAAGAAATTATAATTATATTTCTTATAGAACAAAGTATGGCTACTTAGTAAAAATTAAGAAAAATGTATTTACGCAATCCAAAGACGAAGCTTTAAATTAACTTGTAAAACAAACACTATTTTATTATAAAACCTAGAGGAATCCTGACTAAAATGTTGCTTCTTAAAGACAAAGACCTAAGTTTAAAATAAATTTTTATAAGTTAAATCTTAAATGTAAATTAAATGAAAAAAGCAAAAAATTCTAGTGTCGAGTCTTTAATAATACTTATCTAGTATCAACGTAATAAATATAAAATAGTAGAGTGTAATAATAATTAAAAATGAAATAAATAAATTCAAATCTTTTTATAGAATCTACCAAATCAAGTCATTATCAGAGGCCTTGTCGCGTTGCAAGTCCGCTTTCAGGTTTGCCGCACAGTCTAATTGAATTCACAGAGCGTGTGTGTACAGTGAACACTGGGCAGATGGGAACAGTAGCCGCCTGACGAGATCGTAAAATGTGAATTATGATAAGAGGGACCTGGCCCCTGGAAAACGTTTTATTCGAATTTAATTCAAAGTGTTTCTAATTTCCAGGGGCATTGATAATTTCGCACGAATCGTTGCGAGATGAAGTCGTCAGCCGGGAATGGACCGTGGAGTAATTTCATTTCACGCTGCCTGAAATGAAGTGCGCATTTCTGACAGCTCCGGGGTAGAAACGGGGGAATCGACCTTGCCACCATCGACGACGATGGCCCCGGCTTGGGCCCTTTGTTGAATTAAGTTTCTGTACAAATTTTTTTACTCTCATCTCGGCGGCGCATATTCGCCCGGCACCACAAAACGATGCCAGACAATGGGAAACTGCTTAAAGATAGCTAGCAGCCAGCCAGTCTCACAAAGAGCACCCCAGGAGCGATTATGGACTCGGGTTGAAGTCGGGCTGAGAGTCAGATAAGTTATTGTAGCAACCCCTGCAAGGATCCGTAAAAATAGGACAGGCCGGGGCTATAGATACATTCATCTGCCCGGAGGGTGCGTCGTAAAAATGAGTTACGAGTCCTGCCATTTTAAATTAAAATAGCAGGCAGCCAGCAGCATCCATTGTGGCAGCAAGATGGAAGCGCACAAAAAAAGGAAAAAGGTCAAAGGCCACAGTGCCACATTTTCACATTTCCACCCCGAAAACTCGCTATCGAAATCGAAATCGAGCGGACGGCTACAAAATGGTCATGTTGACAGAAGTAAATCTCTTGAATTATCGCATTAGAAAGCCGCATTCTCACAGATATATAGAATCGGAGTATGGGTAGATTCCGGCCCGATGAAGCCATGTCGTAAATAATCAGGATCGGAACGTCGCCGGGGAATTATAAAGGATTTTCGGGCAGCCCTGTTGATTTAAGCATTCTTCCAGAGTTTGTTTAGCATTCAAAAGGGTTCAAAAGAGCATGGCCACCCCGAATTTCTAAGGTGATCAGGATTTTATTTGTTAACTTTATTATAATATCCAAAAGTTTAGTTATTTCAAAATTTGGGTAAATAGAATTATCTTACCTTTTCCCTCTCAAAATGAACTCTATATTCCCAAATAAAACCAAAAAATTCCGTCGTTGCACATGTAAAGTCCACATAATATTTATTTATGAGGTAATTGCCAAATATTTTTGTATTTTCTTATTTTTCAATGAGGACAAAAATCAGAAAGATTTCATAAACATTTAAAGTTTTCAAATTGCCTAGAGATTTTAGGAACAAGGTCCTAAACCTTTCCCATCGGCAGCATTTTAGAAAGTTATTCCTAAAAGTTGTAGGCAACTTTATAGATTATGCGGTAAAGACTTCATCAATTCATCTTGGTTGGAACCTTACGCTACATATAAGGATAAATGAGAGCAATACGACATCAATAATACTTCAGCCGAAGTAAGCAAGCTAGTAGAGTGAATTCATAAGCAACCGATCGATCCTACTGACCTTGAAGAGAATAATACGACCCAATATTAACCTTCTGAAATGGGATATAAAAGGAGGTTAAAGCAAAATGCTTGAGTAAGAGCTTACCCGGAGTGTAACATCGGAATTGTAGTATTAGAATAGTGTTTCAGAACCAGATAGATGATATCGATAATTCTGAAAGAGGTTACCAGAAAAGTTAAGATTAGGAAACTACTAGAAATGGTAACTAAGTAACTTCCTGAAATGGGATATCAAAGGAGGTTAATGCTTACCCGGAGTGTAACATCGGAATTGTAGTATTAGAATTGTGTTTCAGAACCAGATAGATGATAACCGTTATTTCTGAAAGAGGTTACCAGAGGAGGTTAGATTAGGAAACTACCAGAAATGGATACTAAGTAACTTACAATTCAGTGTTTTAGTCGTGTTACATTAGTAATGGAGAGCCACAAAATTGTATAGTAATTATTTTGTTATGCCGAAATATAAGATTTCTAAAGAAAGTTATCAAAGAGATTACCAAGGAAGTCCACACCAAATGTGATCAAGGCTTACCGAAAGATTTTCCCAAAGAAATGCGCTCAATATAGGTGTATAAATAACGGTACTCTTCTCCAGAAGAGCTTACCATTAAACAATAAACAGAAAAATCATTGAACGACGGTGACGGTGAAGTACTCCTCCGGCGCCACCAGGTACTCAAACTTGCGGGTGGCCAGTCTCAGGAAGCATACGCTATTCGCAGGATCAATGTCCCGCACAGCGCTCTGGCAGGTGCTTACCAAGATTCCGTGAATGTGCTTGACTATCGCCTGGGCACTGGTGTTGTCAAACGAAGACTCGGCCACCGCATTGGCTATGTTATCGGAAACCACATAGCCCTGAGTGGACTCCACGGTGATGCGATCCACCACACTTGCGTTCCGGTGGATCACATCCTCCAGAACTCGATTCATAACGTGTCAAGTGTTAAGTGTTTGGAGTATTTTCAAAGGTGAACTGAAAAAATTTTGATTTTGGAGCTGGTAGGAGGAGTATTCACCTCACCGTTTGAGCACGTGAACAGTACTGAAGTTCTGGGAGCAGTAACACCCAACAGTTGACATTCGGTGTGACTTTAAAGGCAAGGAGATCTGGGTTACTTGGATGTTTTTAATAGGAAAATTTCTGCGAGCCTACTAAGACATGCTTTTTAAGTTGAAAAACTATATTCGTAAGCCTTGTAAAGGTCCCTCATCTCTTGTAATAAGTAATTAAAGCTAGGAATATCCCAAGTCAAATTAATTAACCATCAAGCCCCCTTTAAAAATTCCACCATTTTCCTGTTCGTTTTTAATTTAAATGCCAGCATGTTTTAATATTTTTATATTCGGATTTATAATTAGTGTTGGGCACACGCCTATCGCGTTGATTGAATAAGTGTTGCTCCGCTCACGCTTTGCAACATATGGCGGAGGGCTCGAATAAATTAAACTTATCGAAATTCTCTTATCTCATGGTGGTCTCTGATCCCCGTTCCCCCCTTTCCCATTGCTCATTTCTCATTTCTCACTTCTCGATTCTCATTTCCCCCATTTTTGTATAACCGAATGCCATTGAACTTGCCCTGGAACGGCGAGGTCAGTTCGAATTACTGCACACCAAATTGATATTCTCGCTCAAGTTCAAGTGGTCGCGTGGCTTTTCTTCCATCATTTAATTTTCATGCACATTTAATGGCGTCTGTTATTGGCTTTAACGAGATTTCCACTCCACTTTAGAGACTACAGACCACAGACTACAATCTACGGTCTATAGTCCGCCGCCGTCTAATTGACTTTTTGACTTTGACTGCAGTTCGTTGACTCGGAATTAAATCTAATTCCCTCAGCTTAAAGCCGGCTTAGCTTAGTTTCTAGTTTTTAGCGGCCATAAATCAGGGCTAGCTGAGCTGCAAATTCTGGCGGGTGTTTAGTATTTAGTACGCCACTCATCTGCTGCTGCCGGCCCTGTCCTCATCTGTATTCAGAAGTGGAGAAGTGCTTGTCGGACAAGTCCGGAGAGTGCATGTGCAGGCGGGATATATGCATGCATATGTGCATATACCCCTCTGATCCGTCCCGGATCGGCCCAAAATGGCCACTCGAGCGCCCAGAACGGCCATAAAACACTTTCGGACATGTTGCTGGGCCAACAAACAACTCTCAACTCCCAACTCTGGGCTGCTCCGTTCTTTTCTGCCTCCGAGCTGGTCAATAAAATGTGCATAAATTCCGATGCCATTCAACGGCAACCCAAAACTGGCTTTGCATTTAACGGGTTAAGTACAGTGGATTGGGATTACTTAACACAAAAATGGGGATTTTAATTTATTTAAGAAGATATAAAGAATATTTCTCAATATGAGTAAGTATGCCTGATTTTTTAAATAAACTTAAGAAAGGCATAACGAAAAATAAAATTGTAAAGGAGTTTTTTATAGGCTTAAAACCACCAGTAAGTATTTAAAAAGTTTCAAACTATTTTTATATAAAGCAAGCTTTTCTAAACAGCCAGACTTATTTGACATTTTAAATATTTTAAAAAATCTAAATCGGCACAGTTTCATTTCAAAATAATATCCAAAACTGTTATATCTCGTTCCCTCAAACCCATGGTAAGGATTTAAAACATTTTCAAAGTGCTTTCCCCAGCCCAACGGCAGGCTATGCCAGTCCATGATTCATGGCCGCCGAATGCAAAACGAGAGATTTGTGGCCGGGGAAAATGAATTGTGTCCAAGTTCGGACTGTGTGCCATTTCAAACTATGCAAAATGCGATCTCATAAATCCCCACGAGCCCAAGTCGGCCCGCTTTACTATCTAGTATCTCTGGACTGGGCCGGGGGTTTTGGGTTTTGGGGTTGGCACTTTGAGTTTTGGCTTCGGGGCGGGATTAGGCGGCAAACGCTTATCCGAGAGCGAGATACTCGGCATTATGCCGGGGCCATAACTCATTTAATTAGATGGCTATCGCTGTTTGGGCATAATTCAGCCACCAATAGACGAATCTTCCCCGAAATGCGAAGAGGTCAAAAGGTCGGTGCGGCATCAAATGGCAGCAAAAACTATAAATAACAACCGAAAAAAAAACAAGAAAAACAAAACTCACGAAATGGAAAATTCCTCTGTTAATTAGAAAAACCAACACACCAGCCAGCCGGCAAATGAAATTAAAAAAAAAGAACGAATTCAAAGCACAAGAGATAGAGTGGCAATTTGGAAAACACTTTCCCTGTCCCTGCTCCTGAAAATGCAAATGAGCTGAGGCCTCTGGAACTCAAACTCAGACTCAACTCCGGGTTCCTGAGTCCGGCTCCGGTCATTGGCCGTTGGTCAGTTCTGGAAGTGGAAGCGTATCTGTATCTGGTTTTTCGCCCTCTGTTTTGGCCCTTTGCTTTGGCGAAAGCGACACACGTCGCACACACATGGCACAAATTGGCCCAAGGGCTCTGTCCAACTGGCCCAAATACTCGAATCCTTGTGCACCCTTCCTGCGGAGGTCCTACTGACACACTTCCCCACTGGACACTGGACACATTGTCCGAATCCCAGTTTTGATTACACAAACTCTGAAGCAGCCATAAATAATGTACACATACCATATTATATGTTCATGGACACTCTGGTGTGGACTCACCTCGATGCGTTTGGAATTTTTAATGCGCCCAAAATGGTGAATGGTCCTCGAGAGTGGTACATGTCCTGGGGTGGAAATTGTAGGGCAGGACGATTTATATGTTCTGTAATTGAAAATTAAATGGAAAGTGTTAAGTAGGCGGAGGGATAGCTAGACTTACGACTTATTCCAAGTGAACTATTTAAACATTTGAACTACATTTAAGTTAGGCTATATTTCAAGTATTTCTGCGAAAATACAATATTTATAATCTTGAATTAATTTTCAAAATGGTTTTAAGTATCTCTTATTACTGAGGGACTCCCCATTAACACGTGATTTCATTACTTTGATCGACAAATTGCCAAAAATCGACTCCGCTTTCGAGGTAATAAAATCTGTGGAAATATTGCAGCCCCAAATTCGTAATCCCATTGACAAATGGCATTATTTGCTTTTCGAATTTATGTTATTGACTTCTAAATAACAACCAATTTAAGGTATTTATCTTTAAGCAGCGTAATTTCGTATGCTAATTCCCGTGGCAGTTGGGCAGCTAATTTATGGAAGCCGCGCTCTTGGCCACCACCGATCTGGTTTAAATATATATTGTTTTTTGCGGCTCGAACAATGCAAATTTTTATTAGCAATGAAGTCGGCGATAAAAGCTATTGGGCAACCGCTTGAAATCGTTGCTCTTTTCGGTCGAGTACAAATTGCTTAGAAGAGGTGCAAAATGCCGCGATTAAATATATTTTGCTGACTAATAACTAATTAATAACTTTTTGAGAGACTTGTTTTTTAAAGAAAATAATAAAAAAACAAAAAGCTAACAAAATATTGAATATCAAGTTTCAATCTTAGAACCCCAAAATGAGATAAGGCGAAAACGCTTGCCAAAACAAAAAGAAGACGAATTCATTTGTTTTTATGGCCCAAAAAGGTGGGAGATGCTCAAGAAAAAACATAAAGTTTACAACAAAGGCGAGGGCGTGGCACATACACACACACACACAAGACCCAAGTCATTGAAAAGATAAATTTCTTAATTTAAATTCAGAGCCGGAGTCATCATGTTTTGTTCGTTTCCACCCTCGAACGATTTTCATTTCCGTTACAAATGCTTTTCAATTTCGCCGAAGCGAAATTCAATTTTCAAACGTTTTATTTCGACAGCGTTTTGATTTAGTCGCGCTCTCTTTGAATATTTTACACGAATCGCTTTGATTTTCGATTCGAAATTGGGTTTGGTTCGGGTTCGGGCTTGGGTCGGGGTCTGGATCGGGGCTTTGGGATTTGGGCCTCCATTTTTGTGGCCTTTGTGCTTTGCGTTTTGTGTAACTATGGAATATTTATTATTTAAATTTCTCGACTGCCGCTCGGCGGCACTAAATCATGCGACAGGCCCGAAAACACTCGCATATTCGTAAGTTGTTTCTTTTTTTTTCGTCGACGCATGATTTAGGTGCAGCCATAAATTCAATTTTAAGCTTTTTGGTATTTCATTTCGGTCTGGCTCCGGTCGGGATCTGGTTTTGGATGAGGGTACTGGTACCAGTTCGGGTCCGGGGCCAAGATAAACACTTGACAACGTGCTAAGGCCGGCCACTGGCAACGGCAACGCGATAAGCGCATAAATAAAGCCCCCGTAATAAATTCAGCGTCGCATTTGACGCCGCCATCGCATCTGTGTATCCATGGAACTCTTTCGAGGGGGAAAGGGTATTGTGACACTGACACTTGCCATGATTCTCCAAGCAACAAGCCCCATGCTTCATGGTCCTCCAGAGCCACTCACGACGACCACTTGGCCCAACTGTACCATGCATCATCTGTGGAGGCTGTGTAAATAAACCATTGAGACAAGTCATTATTTCTGCGAGACAAGTCAACATTTATGAGACCTTTTAAGCCTTTCAGTAGAACCTAAGGAGGCTTTACTTAGTCTTTCAATCGGAAGGTCAAGAAAAAACATATATTGGACACAGAATCAGAGGCTCAAGGGGATTTTAGCAAATAACAAACTAGCTAACAGGCTATTTTTCAAATTATTTTATGATATAAGCTAGGTAAAATCAATTGTTGAATCGAAGAATTTAGATTCTGCATTATTATTCTAAAACTGCATAGCTATATGCGTTCGTAAAATAAGGTAAAAACTAACCTTTTCACCTTCTCAGCCACTGCCATCTGGTCAGCTGTTGTTACCGGCCATAATTGCCCGGCAGGACGACGGAGAATATACGACATCTGCGTCGATGGAACAAAACACACTGTCGGAAAGGATGAAAATCCTGCAGACAGCAATTCACGGCAATCAAACAGCGCGGAACACGAGTTAAAAGGCGAAAGGATGCGGCGCAGTGTGAGAGTGGCAAGTCCATTAAAAGGACATTCCACGCCGGCGATCCACATGTGTCCGCTCGACGTGCCGTGCCAAAAGGACGCAGGCACTCCGGCTCTTTCATATTTTCCTTTTTAATTTCCTTTTTTTTTCTCTCCTTTTTTGTTTTTGTAAATTGAAAACTGTGTGCGATGCGGATGCAGCATTGCGTGGCAATTACACAGGCCCTCATAAATTGCGTCCTTTTGAAAGGAGTAAGGTGCGACGGGGGGTCCCGTTGCCGTGCCACTTCGAGGTGGCCAAGTGGCGATGGCAAGTATTTCATGTCGTGTTTACACTCACTTCCCGCGGCATACAAAATCCAGCAAAGAGGGTCAGGATATATTAAAAACCGCAATTAACCGCGGCCAGTGCCTCCAGTTTGCCAATTACCGCCTGACTTGTGAGCCGATGCGACAGGTTGCGGCGCGACTCATTTATATTATTAAGTTTCTTTTTTTAAATTTATCAATTTACCCTTTTTGCCCAGCCGCTCGGCCAGTGCATAATTGGAAAAGAGCCCATGAAAACAATAATTACTTGGGGTACTTCATGCACGCGGGCATTTCCAATGAGTTTCTCCTCCTGGCTTTAAGAGATTGGGTATAAAGTTTAGGGCGGGAACAGTAATTCTCATATGTGTGTAATATTATGATATATTATTTCTGGTTTCCATAAGGACTGTCAGACAAAGTGAAGCCAATGTTCAAGTAAAATGTAAAATTTAAATATGTATATATAACCCCCTATTAAAAATATGTAGAACGGTAATAAAATATAACTAAGCCCTTTTAATTCTTAAAGAGTCCAATGGAAATTCATAAATTTTTTATACATATATTAATTTTGTGCATGTATATAATATTTTAAGGTTTATGAGTACATTTATTAAAAAATGAATAAATAAACATTGCCACTAAGGAAAATGATATTTCAAAATTCCAATTCTAAATATCCCCCTCAAAAAATGCCACCCAGGCAGATTCTTCGGGTTCTTTGACCCAATTAGAATGCATATGGCGGAGGAAAATTTCCTAAAAATCGGAGGTAAGTCGGCGTGGTTTTCATGGCGATTTCCAATATTGAATTTGCCAATTAAATGTTTATCTCTGGCTAATTACCGTCGCCGCTGGCCCTGCCGCCCGCCGCCTTTGAAAAAAACCATAACAACAGCACCCCGACGCCGTCATTATTCAATTAAAAATTGCCTTTTCCCCTCGTTTTTGGCACGCACTAAACCCCATAAAAGTCATAAAAGTCGTAAAGAGCAGCATAAAAACCATAAAACGAAAATGAAAAGAATCTTAAAAAGCGGCGGCGAAGGCGGATAAAAAAACGAGTTTAAGGTGATTTCTGATTGATAGGGAAAACCACTCGCAACATGTTCGCCAGCGCTCGCTTTTCCGCTGCTCCGCTTTTCCACTTTTCCACTCAAAGGAAAGGCGAGTGGAAAACGCAGCTCCACTTCGCCTGTTGCTCTCTCACTCTCTCTTAGTGCTTGCTTCTCACGGGGTTTTTTTCAATCAGTGTCTGAGCACAATGATTTTTATTTTTATGCGCCAACGTAACGATCTCGTTTCCACTTACTTAAATCTACATTTTAACTGCCTAGCACATTTTATGTCCCATTCTGGCAGCCGTGGAAGGATGCGAAGATGCGCGCGCTTTTGGTAGTTTGCTCTCGCTCTCTCCCTGTGTCTCTTGCGCCTGTCGCCAAAAAGAAAGCCCCAAAGAGAGCCCCACCAAAGAGAGAATTTTTCTAGGTGGTCTCTGGGCAGTAAAGTGGTCACTGGGCAGTTACAACAATTACAACAAAACTAATTAAAGTTAGCATAAAGCCAAAAATAGCAGAGAGCTCCACATAGAGAGAGAGAGTGCCCCAAAGAGAGCCCCAAAAAAGAGCGCCGGCGGGGAGACAATTGAGCCACATTCACCAAACGATTATGAGGCCATCTCAGTCGCACTTAAAACGGCCATTACCAACGACAGTTATGGCGACGACGTCGGCAGCGACTGCGACGGCGGAGAGCGTGAGAAAAGCAATTCTCACGAAGAGCTGCGTATCGATTATGCTCAACGGCCGGCGATTTACTTGTCTTAATGCGAGAGCGACACGTGGCGGCGTGAGCGAGCGGAAGTGCTGTCGCCATCTCGCTTTTCTGCTCTCTTTGCCCGGCGCAGCCATTATTGTGCGCAGCTCTTTCTCCCTCTCTCGCTCAGGCTCTCGCTGCGTCTCGCTCTGACGCAGGCAGGCCCGTCACTCGCCAGCTCGCTCGCTCCCACTCACTTTTGAGTTATCGGCAATTTGCCTTGGCCATTATGGCTTCCGTGTGCGCTGCCGCTGCGGAGGGGGCGTGGCTTGTCGGCCTGAGCGCAGTAGCATTTCGCACAGGGGTTTTATGGCCCCGTTTTATGGCTCATTTTCGTCGGCAGCGGAGAAAACCGGGCCTGGCGCTGCTGCTTCTTCTGCGGAGATTTTCTGCTTTGACATTTGCCGTCGCTGTTTGTTGTTTGTTTGGATAATTATTTGGATTGTTATTAGATTGTTGCAACAACTATAAAAAGGTCGTAAAAAATATTTTTATTTCGCCCTAAATGATTTTTAGTGGCCCAGTGGCAGCGGCGATGCCTTGCGGTGACAAATTGCCCCTCGAATAGCAGATTATGCGTCTAATCACCGTCTTGATGCCTCGAGTCTTTGTCTGCCGCTTCTTCTTCTTCGGTTTGTGGCCTTTGACCCCCACACATGTGTGATAAGAGGGGCTATGGTGGGGTTTTTAATAAAACTGGGGTTATTTGGTTAATATTTGAAGTATTATATAATAATGTCGGGATTTTTGAAGTAATATTTCATATACCAAAGAATGTTTAAAGTACCCATTCTTGAATGGTATAGTTTTTATTTCAAAAAAGACAATCAAAAAAGTATAAAGATTGATATATTTTTTCTTTTGGAACCTCTGACATTTGTTTCTGAAAATTTTATAATAGACATGTCAGATTTAAAATAAATAAGGAGTCGTTAAATATTTTATGTGAAGGAAGGCAATTTTTAAAAAATTGTTTTTCGGGATATTAGGTTGTTTTTATATTTTTTAATAATGATTAAGTCCTAACAAATAGTGTATATGACATCAGAAAACTAATTTACAGCGATGACAAAATAAATATTTTAATTTTGAATAGAAGTTTGATATTATTTAATAAATGGTGAGTTCATATTTCACTTTATATTTACCAAATAATCTCTTCCAAAGGAACCAATTATTTTAAAGTAAACCCTAAATAAGAATCACTTCATCCGTTCCTTGAGATAATGGCAACTTAATACGCTACCCGAAGAAATATTGCGCTATAAATCAATTCGATTCCCACTGATTAATAAACTCCATCATTGGATTCAGATTCGATTTCATTTTCAGTCACCACCGATACCTTTTGCATACAAAAACCGATTATTTATCACTCTTTCATGCGGCAAACATAATTCTTGTGGCCTTCGAAGGGCATGGCAACATAAGGCCAGAAAGGAGAGAAATAAGTCAGATAAAGAAAAGGCATTTTAACGAAACTGTCACGGCCCGGGAACGTGAGTTCCGTGATTGGATTGCCCAATAAATGTTTATCGAACGCCGAACAAATGCGTATCTATTCCCCGAATGTTTGCCATGTTTTGGGAGTTCTTTTTTGTGGAGAAACCACTGGGACTTCGGGGACCTTGGTTTGAGTTTTTGAGACCCCAGCTGGCTGGAGGAGAAACAAAAGACACGTCTGAAAGAGAGCCAGGGAAGTTATTTTCATGAAATTAATATTGAGTGCGCTGCGGGGCCATCTGAGTCCGAAATGGGTAATTAAAATAATAAAAGCATTTTTTCGACTGCCAATGCATTCGGAATTTTAATTAAAAAGTCGCATCCGTCGGTCTGCCATTATAAATTCAGCAGGGCGACATTTTCAGAATGTTTTCGCTTTTCGTAAACAAATATTAAGATATTTGCCGCGGGCAAATGCGTTTTTAAGTAGCAGCTCCTCGGCCATTAACGATCTTATAAATAATTCCGTCTGCCGGGCATCCCATCCCATTCGATTTAATTGACTCGCCCGGTTTGACTAATTTTGGAACTTTTTCCCTCTTTTTTTTTCTGTTTTTCCATTGGCTTTCCATCAACGCTTCTTCGTTCTTGGGTCTTCGCTTCTTCAGTCCCCTGGCAGCTGTTCTTCTCCTCCAGATACTCCTCTATTCTCGTCCGCTTATTTATGTGCATTTTCCAATGTTTTCCTTTCTTTTTTTTTTTTTTTTTGGTAATTTCTTTGAAAATGTGCGACTTGTCATTCGGCAGCAGCAGTAATTTCACCCCCTCCTTTTTCAGGTCAGACATCCCGTTTTCCACTTGCCCCTCTCTCCGCTCAGCTTAATTATCTGTTTTCTCAATGTCATTTTTTATGTTGCACCTTTTGATTTGTGTCACCGTGTGACGACGTTTTTGGTATCTTTCTTTATTTTTTGGCGATACCTGTATTCTTTATGTCTTTCTCTTTTTTTACGAACTGCCATTTACGTCCTGTTTGGCGTATTTTTTTTTGGTTTCAAGGTCAATACGGCGGGTGAATGATGTGAAATGGTGCATCTATTGCCTAAAGAAAGAACGACCTTACCATGTACCTTTATTCAAAGAAAATAAAATTTTGTAGTTATAGAAAATTAATTCATTAAATTGCAAAATACTCAAGATCATTGATATTTACGATTACTAAATAGGGTTAGTTTTTAGAGAACATTTTTAAATATGTTTTCTATTTTTATATTGGTATATTATTAAATATTACAAAAAAATGTATTCTAATTTTTAATTAAATATATTCATATATAAAACCCATGAGGCAACCCTGCGTGAGAAACAATTACCATCCTTTACAAAATTATATGGACCCAAAGAGAAAACTCAATTTAATTGCATTCATTTAATTTTAGATCACTTTGCAACTGAGCTCATTGCAATTATTTGAGCCGCAGTCGAGTGCATTTTAAAGAGAAACAACAATTACAAATTATATACATTTCGCATGAGCATCCTGGATGTGGATGTGCATCGCATCTCACCGCCGGCCATCTACTTTCGTCAATTACGAAATGGCCAGCTCGAATGGCGATGCGGATGGAGACGGAGCTGGTGCTTTAGCTGGAGCTGGATGGAGATGGACGGCGATGGAGCAGCTGCCCGGAGGCCAAATTATCCGAACGCCATTAAAGTCATTAAAGCCATTATTCGACGAGTAAAACGTTTAAGTGAAAATACATCTTCTGGATGTGCATGTGAATATGCGGTGGGGATGTGTGGCTGTGGCTGCGGATGAAGATGGGTTTGGTTCGGTTCTGATGAGTTGGCGGCATCCAGATCCAGCGACAAACGCACACGGGAGTGATAGGAGCCCGCGATTCCCCGATTCTTTGGCTTCTCTGGATGCCTCCTGTTATTACCAGAGTTTCGGAAAAAAAGAGAGTTGCAATCGCGTTTGAGGAAACCTGGGCATATGTATATATTTTTTTTAATACACACTCGGAGCAGAGGCCACACACATATAATTTGGACAATTCTGGTGCTCAACGCGAGCATTTGCTTAAATGGAATTATCGATCAATAACCCATAGTTGCACTGGGAAAAAAGATGATGTCTATTAAAATATTTGGGGTTTTGTGATCTAAGTTTAATAAAAAAAATATTTAAAGGATTTCTTAAATTATTTGTATTCATTAAGCCTTTGATCTTGCGCTTGACTCCAGCCACCTGACTACGAACATTTGTCCTTCGAGCTAAATCTTAATTTTTAAATAAATAAATAAATAAAACTTTATAATTAAATACCAAATTTTCTACCAGTGTTGTTTGCCATCGATAATGGCCGACCACGTACTGCTGCTTTCATCCCCACTTCCCTCCGCCCCTCCTGATTGTAATATAATCCATTTGACTAAAGAGAAACTAAGCCCCCACCATTCTTCACATGTGAGGAGAGGAAGCTGCAGCTTTTTGCCGGACTCGAGTGTCAGGTGTTCGTGTTAAAATGCCAACTAATTTCAGTGTTTTGGGCCAAGAGCTGATAGCCAGTTGCTGGCCAGCAATCGATCCACTTAATCAACGGGGCCGGAGCAAAGTGTTTCCATTTTTTGGGTCGCAAAATGAAAACAGAACCATTATATGCTCCTGCTCCTGCTCCTGCTCAATACTTAATGCTTTATACTTAATACGAGTGTTTAAGCGCAAAATGTTGTCGCAGGAAATGGCCCTGTGTGTGTGCCCCCAGGGCCGATAGGTGGGCGTGGTCAGCGTTTTGCTGCTATCTTGGCCAGGCCATCTTGGCCAGGTTTGCACACGTCCTCGGCCTTTTGGTTGCTTAGTCAGCGCCACACACTGAATGTCAACGGATCGCATTCAGTCTCTTTGTTTGCAGCGTGGGTGGAATGGCTGCCTAAATTATGATACATGGCCATGATAAAGTGCCAACAAACGTCGCCAGTCCAGTCCAGGCCATTCCGGTCCATTCAATTGCCATGCCGCGGAGCACTCGGAGTTGAACGCCTCCTCCATTGGGGTAATGCCTCGATCCGGCAGGAACTACTATACTATCCAAACCATATTGTCCCCTAAAGTAGACACATGGCAGGACGTGAGCCGACGATTCTGCACTTAACTGGACAACAACTCAGATGGCGTCGGCCGAAAGTGTTCATATTTTAAAATGATAAACAACGGAGTTGTATTGGCAGGGCAAGGAGGATGGGACTTAAAGACTGGGGGGGTAGCAGGGTGAGGTTTATAGGAGCCGGAAGAGGAGAAACAAATTATTAAAGAAAAATAAGTAAAATACCATACAAATATTGGTTTGCCTTTTCATTTTGAGTTCAATACCTCCTCATAATAGTTCAACATCAATTTCTTTAACAATATTTAACCTTTTTTAAGCTTTAAAGGTTTAAGAACCTCGAAAAATCTTAAAATTTTAAGAAATATATGTTTATTTCATTGTTTAATTCAACTAAAAATGTTGTAGCTTACATACTTAACCCACTTCTAAGCCCTCAAATTGTTCAGCCACAGTTAATCTAACAACATTCAATTTAATAACCAATTCCGCCCCTTCCAACACGGTATAATTTGTATTTAAAACCAGCTTTAACCGATTTCAATAGATTAATCGGACAGTCGACGCCTTAAAGTGTTATCAATGGGCCATCGGAGCTGTCCCCCTTGTCAAATCACAAAGCGTCGGTTCAACTAGTTCAACAACTGCCCCGCAACTTGGGAATTATAAAATATTACGTATACGCCCACGACATACAGCGCATAAATAATGCCGAAAACTTTATAAAAACTTTTCGCTGCGGCTTTGCTTTTATCTTTTCCAAAATACACACACACAACAAAATGTAAAAGTGTTTTTGTTGGGGGGAAAGAACACAAACACTGTGGAGAAAACAAACAAAGAAACCCCATAAAGCTCCAGAAAAGTAGCTACCCGCCGGAGTGGAAGACAGAGAGGAGGCATTCGTCTAATAAATTATTTGACAGTAAATTTGAAATTATCTTTTGAAATTGGAATTGCAGCGCATTACTTAAGCTCGCATAAATAAACAATAATACAATTGAGTAAGTCTACAGCAACAATAACCGAAATAAGAGACTAAAACAGAGGAGAATAAAGCCACAACAACGGCGGACCGAATAAAAGGCCAAATAAAAAGCAACATTAACGACCGATTCAATGGGCCCATTAAATTGGAAGCGTCGAGCCGCCGTCTGGCCGGGATCGAAGCTATATACACAGAAAGAAAAGCTAATCAATTTGAATTATTTTATAAGGAAATTTGATTAGAAGAGAAGTCACCTATTATGACAGCAGCATCTTACTTAAACAATATACTCTCCAAATTTTTCACACTTTGACTATATTTTCCAACTTGCTTTAGTAAAAAATATCCTCTGGCTCCACAATGTTTCTTTCTGTTTAGGAACCACACTCGGAATCGGATTCGAAATCGGAATGAAAAGGGGCTGCGAAATGAGAAACATAAGAGGGCAACGTCACGATCACGGATCAGTCGGCGTTGCCATTGCTCTTTGCATATCATTTGGGCCGAAAATTTATAATTTCATTGAGTGGTTCCCGTCCGCTCGGTTCGTTTCATTATTGAAATTAAGCAATTTGGCGTAATTTAACAACACTTTCGATGCATAAGTTTGGCCGTTGCCATTCCGGGTGATAACAATGAAGCCGGGTCGGACAGGAGCTTTGGGCTGGGAATGGTCAGTGTCTGTTGGTTTTTCTTCTGTTTCTTTTTTTTATTTTGGTTGCCAAATGCGTCGAGTGTCCATAGTCACGTCATTAGCTGAATTGTTCGCTGTTCATTGTCCGCGAATGGGTCTGTCTTCGGTTCTGCGTTGTCCGTAATGTCCATAATGTTCGTAATGTCTGGTCCCTTTCCCAGTGCATCAACACGTCTTCGGCTGGCTTAATAATGGATACCGCGCACGATACGGATAAGCTATATCTCGTGGCTTTTTGTTGTTTCTGCCCAACGCCTCCGACTTCAATTAGCCGCAAGTGCACTCCACTTTTTTCGGTCTGTAGATAAAGTTACACATCTGGATGTGCACACCTTGTGTGATGAAAATAATTAATTTAACTTGAAAAGAAGATGAAACAGTTTGGAAAATGATCTTAATTTATATTAGAGTGCTTTATTTGGAAATTATTTGATCATAAAAGGAGTGAAGAATAAGGAACCCCCTCAAAAGCAAGGACTTTCCCCTGAAACATTTCTTCCCTAGCATTTTTCCCACCATTAAACCCGACTTTAACGGTCCAATTACTGGCCATATGCCACTTCCGCCTCCTTGGTTTCATTGTCTCTTTTTATGGCGATCAGACATAATTATCCTTATCAAATCAGAATCGAATCGCTCACACAATCCGCCCGGATAACGACACGTAAGTCTGGCCGACTACTTGCGGTCCCTCCGCAGGCGCCACTTTTGTTTATAGCCCTTTTACGGCTCTCTCAAGTAGTCACGGGAGCACGGCTCGGGGGAGGAGTCAGAGTCCGTGGTCCGGAGGAAGTTTTTACGACGCTGCACTTGAACCACATCCGATGCGTTCCGATCCGAAAAACGGTGTCAGGGTCCAGGGGACAAGTGGCGGAACAGCTCGTCCTGGTGGCATTTCAACACGTCGTAAAATCATCATCTGCCCGGCCGTTAGAGCGGCTTTTACGATCTATAAAACGCACATAAATCGCCGGGGTGCTGGCTGCACTTTCGCCTTCGAATCAGCCCGATGATGGCGTTTAATTGTCGAAGGAGGAGCGGAGAGTAGTCGAGTTCATGTCCATGGACTTCATCCAGTGGGTCCCGGCAGCGATGAGCGAGCCATAAAAACCTGAGCGTGTGCCAAACAAATCGACGGCAGTGTTTCTGTTTGCTTTACGGCATTTGTCGAGTAGTAAAAATGTCGTAAACGAAATTGTTATGAATTGCGGCAAATTAAATAAACATCAAATGCCAAATGTCTGGGCTTGTTGTCTGTGGATTTTATGTCTTGGCTGTTCATTGAATCTTTATGTCATGCCCTGATTTCCCCGCAAATACTCAAGCAGAGTGTTTAAAATGTCGTTAAGTTGATTTTAAACTGACTGACACTCAGAGATGAGTGTATATCTTACAAGTTATTGGCTGGTTGAGTTCTTGTAAAGCTGGTTAATATCGGACACTCGATATCCGCAAAACGAATCTGGAGCCAACAAAGAAAAGCCTTCTCCTCTTACCTGCAAAGCACGAAAATGTGACCCCAAAGTTTAAAATCCCAAATAAAAAGCAGGGAAAAATCCAACTGCAATCGGAGATAGCGATAAAGGGTACGAGAAGAAGCCATAAAGGAGACAAACAACAAACAGGCCAAGCGGCCAAAAGACTCGACACGACGCCAAAAGGCCAAGCGGTGACTTGGTCCATGTCAATGGTTTTAACAGTGGGTTAAATATATAAATAAGGGGGTAAAAAATTAATATTACAGAATATTTAAGGATAAAAGGAATTTGGTGTGCTAAAATTTATATATGAGGGGGTTTTAAAACTTCCAGAAATGTGTCGAAAAGTATGCAACACAATTTGTAATTGCCAAATTCAGAATAAAATTTGTTGAATCAAATAATTTGATTGATTTTCACAATTTTAAAAGGAAATATAAACCCTGTGGCTTTATCATTTATTTAGTTTTCTTTTAAGAACTTAATGTTCATTGAAGACTTCTTCTAAGCAGCCCATTGTACTCTTTGTGGGGAGCACACAGCCGGGGCTGCCTTGGCATTTTCTACCTACCTATGGGCTATATCGGGCCAGAACAGGCCAAGCCTTTAAAGCGGCCTGAACCCTGGTCTCGGCGTTGCTGTTGTTGTTGTTCTTCTTGGCATTCCGGCATAGCAATGACCGCAACATTTACTGGGTCTCTGAATCCGAAACCGGGATTGGGTTGGCTCGGTCCGCTTCGGACAGTGTTGGTATACAAAGGAAATGTGTTCGGTAAGAGCAGCAACAATAACGAGAAGGAAAACAAAAACAAGGGGTTCCATAATGGCTGCGACATTCATTCGCATTCGTATCTGTGAGTGCATCTGTCTGTGTAGCCGCGTATCTGTGTGGGATGGCCTGCAAGTCGCAAGATTTAAGATTGTCAACCATGTTGTTTATTGCTCTCTCAAGATTTGTTTTTGTACCTGGAGCGGGTTTATTTTTCTTAACTTTTTACTTTATTTTATTTATTTGTTGGTTGGGTTGGGGGCTGTCCAGCTCTTTGTCGCTTATTCCGCGGAATTACTCAAAACGTTGAGAAAAATCTGGAGAAAGATAGGAACGCAAAGGCAAGAAATGTTCACCAGTTGAGATGCCCAGGCATGTCTGTGATTTATCTTAACAATTTTCCCTTCTTAAGGTTTAGTTTTTGTGGCCGCAAGTTGGTAAGGAGCCTTGGCAGCTTCCTTTGAATTTAATTAAGGAGGAGATGGATGTTACCCTTTTGGTTTAAGGAATTTTAAAAGGAGGCAATGGTATGTTTGGTTCCTTAATGTATGTTAAATGATTGGTGAAGTTCATTATTATATACCTAAAGAGATTTTAAAATAAGAATCTATAAGTCTATATAATCCTATACAATGTATGGAATTCCGTTTGTATATCTTTAGAAAATATAAGCTGGATCTTATATCCCATACCTAAATGAACTTACCATTTATTCAGTTCACCAATTATTGATAACTTTTCCAACTTATCAAGAATAGCAGTCCCTTATCCTTAACCCCATGGATTCGATCACTTTTTATTTACCGAACACATCTATCACACATGGGCGCTGTACCGATCGCACTTAACACTTTCCCATGGAAAATGGCACATATGCCATTTATGGATTTTCATATTTCGCACACATTATTTTAACTCATTTCGTATTGCTGGCAAAAAACACTTAGACGGCGGCTCCCGATGCGTTTTTTAGCCGATCCGCAACGTCCAAGCAGGCGGGAACTGGAACTCATACTGAGTGTTTACAAAACAGCAGCCGCCGAATCCCGATTCCCGAGTCCGATCCCAGAACCCAGAGCTAAGAACCCCGAGGATCCTGGACCGCATGCAAAAGGGTCACGGATGCGGGCATTTGGACGGATTTGGACACGGCCAGCGTCATAAATCATAAATTTCCAAAGGCTGCTGATGGTGCTGCCTTTGCTAAAAAACCAAATCCAAAACGGTTCGCCACGCAACGGGAATGCGCCATAAAAAATGTGTGTGTGTGTATTTTTTCCGCTTAAAAATTCGCACCAAGGTCAAGATCGCTGGCGGCCATTAAAAAAAAGGTGCAGGTAAGCCAGAGACCAAATAGCAGATACGTAGAGCCAAAAAGACATCGCTCATTAGCAGCTGCACTTGTGTGTTTTTAATGAGGAAGGTTCCTCTGACCTTGCCTGAGGTTTTTTATTAGCCGTGGCAAAAAATTATGAGCCAAGATCATAATTTGTTATACCGTGAAAAATTATGTAACCTGCTTTGTGATTATTTAGGAAATTTTAAGACTTACCTTGAGCCTCCTGCTTCAAGGTTTTCCTATTTATTTTCCTGCCTTGAACCCCCATTAACAGGACGCAGTGTCAGCTGTCCCCTTGGACCCTCCACAGACTCCTCTCCATCCTCCTTCTGTGCGAAATTCATGAGGACTGCAATTCGGAGCAGGCGTTGCACGAACATGAAAATGTACACGAACATGAAAACAATGGCGTAATTAAATTTGTTTTATGCAGTGTCATGTGTGCCAACAGCTTGGCAGTGCCACTAATTCATTGACTACTACATATTCTGCAGATCATTTTGGGAAATTTAAGCTTAAATATTTAAATATTAATAGGATAAAGTTTTGAAAAAGATTTTGATATGCTAGAAACATAAAACATTGATGAAAGGTGTCAGTCAAGTTATTTAAAATTTAAATTCTAGCTTTGTGCTGTACGTTCTAAAATTAAATATTAAAGCTGCTCATTTAAGTTAGATTTTTTTATAATCTTCTCTTATAGAGTTTTAATATCCTTTCAAAATTTAAAATTTAATTTCTGGGTTACATTCAACTTTTTAATCTAATTTTGTAATGTTTTTTGTCTAATAAATTAGCTTATAATTAACCCCTAAGCCCTCATGTTTTACCACCACTTTAAATCTAATAACAAAAGTTGGCTTACATTAAATTCCCATCACGCACACCCATTTACACACACGGCAACTGCATTATTTAGGTGCGTGGCATTAACTTTAATGCGATATCCTATCCGATGGTCGCCAATCAAAGTGCATTTAAAGCGACGGACGGACGCGGCATAATTTGAAAATGTGTTTTTTTGCACTTTGGGTCGCGTTATTAGCCTATCCGTATCATAATTAATCCTAAACACGCAATTTGCGCCAAATAATTACATTTAATACGGTCCCAGTCCCCTCTCTAGCCTCTGCTAGGCAATTTGCATTGAAATGCTTAAAGTGAAATATATGGCGGGTAATTAAAATGCATTTTATGTATACGTGGGGCTTTTCGTCCAGTGCATGGCCATAATGGCGAGTGCATTAACAATTAGCTGACCGCATCCCCCGTCTCCCATTCGATTTCCCTGTAACATGATCCTCCTAGAGCAGCAGCCGTGGTGCCTCCGCCCACAAGTCCACTCCTTTCCAATTCCCTTCGGGACAGCAGAGTGGACAGATTTATGCGGCCCGGCTGCTTGGCCTGTAAATCTCTGGCCCCCGGCTGCAGGGCAATAAACACGCGTTGGCCAGGACAGCTCAAGCTCAAGACCCCACCCACCCAGCCACGCACCGCACCACCAACTCAAGAAAAATAACATGAGAGCACCACCAAGTCCAGCCACAACGCCCACCTCGAAGTCTCTCTTGGCCAGATTCAGTTTTGGGCCGCCAAAATCTCTGGCCTTAGATGCACCGAAAAAAAACAATTCAGAAAATGATAATACAGAGCTTAGCAATTAAATAAATTTCTGAAAGTATTGCTTATGCTTAGGGAAATATTATTTTCATATATTTAAAGGTGAGGAAATCGAAAAGAGTTTGAAGTCTTATAAGCTTCTTCATTAATTTTTCTCTCTGTTTGCAGCTAAAACTTATATATTTACAAAAGTAAAAAAAAAGAGAAGGAAAGAAACATACCTACGTATAAATAAATATATGTATACATGCTGTTGTAGGCTGTTGTTGTAACAAGATTTAATTTCGTAAAAAAGTTACTCACGAAATTTACGAGGAGTACATGGCGTGTGGTTGGCGATTTTTCCACTGGTTTGCCTGTGTGTTCGCATAAAGTGTTGCCGCCGAGATTTATGCGTCATGAATAAACCCCAGGGGGCTGCAGGGGGGGCCAGAGGGTCACGGGGATGGTGCCAAGGAACAGCTACAACAATACGAACAACACCAATGTGTGTCGCCACAAACTGGCCCACAACAACTTTGGCGAGAAGCAAAAAAAAGTAACACAGCTCCGCGGGCCAACACAAATAATACCAATAAATGAATTCCGTTTACATAAGGAAATACTTTGGGCCAGAAACAAAAGGAAAAATCGATTTACTTTTACATACATTTATTAGCAAGCGAAAAAACATGGTTTGGCTTATGTGTGGTTAATGGAAATAGAAGTAAAAGTCTTGGTAATTCGAAAACTATTTCCTAAGGTAAAGATTGAACAAAGGTTTGATTAAACATTTTTTAACCACAAGATACTTTACAGAATGTTAATCTTGTAGATCCTCAAGTTATACCTCCCTCTCTTTAGGCCCAGAACGATCAAATATTGGCAACACGTTTGGCAAATGGTCCATGCCAAGTACTCTGGCAATTGAAGAGCGGCCCTGAGAAGATGGAGGAACAATTGCATGGGGGCACTCAATTTATGGGCCTGGCTAAATCAAAAGGATCTGGGGATTGGCCGGACTAGGGCTTGGCTGCGGAGCGACTTGGCTGGCAATAATCCAGTAGAACGCCATAAAAGCTGTTTATGGTTTCGCGCTCCTTGTGCGCCATAAATCGAGCCGGAAAAGGAGGAGAGACCCTGGATCTGATTCTGATTCTGGGTCTGGCTCTGGGTTTTGGTTCCTTAGCTAGTGGCCAGAAGGGCTGCCACGACAGGCGTATATAATTTAGTTATAAAAATAACTGCAAGAGAAGAGCCCTGTAAGATGAGATCTCCGGGAATGGCCGGATCCCCAGGTGGAGCACCTAGGAGACGCCCCCGGGGCTTCGATATGGAGCGGCGTCATTGTAAATTAAAAATAAATGAAGTGCGTGCTTTCCATTTTCCATTTTTCCACCTCTCTGCAGTGGCCGTGGAAAAATTTCGATTAAATTATTTATCAGGCTTTTTGCATCGCTGCATCCGCGATTTATGTGCAGTAGCAAAAATGCGATTCGGATTTTCGATTCGATTTTTCTGCTTCAGCCGAGTAAAAGCCAATTAAATATTTTTATCAGTAGATTGCAATGCGGATGGGTAATTTGATTATTTATGGCATTTTCGGTGCAGAAACAAAGGCGGAAAAAAGTTGAAATTAAAACCAAAGTTGAGTTTCAATTTGCCCATGCCATGTGAAAGATAGCTTCAGTGCACGGTGAAAAAAATACACAAATAGTTTAAAAATAATAATTATGATTGTAATGCTGTGATTTTTGAAAAAATGTTTAAAGATTGATTTGAAATTCTTAGAGATCTATGAAAGCCATATACTAATTATATGCTTCTGCCAAGTCTGGAATAAATTTAAAAATATTTTTGATATTTTTTTCTTCAATGCAAATTATATATACAATGTATAACTCATAAATATTCCTTAACAAAAATTGCAGGAGCAGAAAGGGAAATGGTATTGGGGCCAGCCATGGGTGTTGAATAAATTCAGTTGGACAAATTAAAAACGCAAATGTTCGTTCTGCTCTTCCTTTTTGAAATGTATATTTCCGCTTTGCATTTCCTTGCTATGCAGCTGATGCTCCATTCCCCGGAGAAACACAAACCCCCCTTAATATCCGTCTGGGCGACTATTATTAGAAACATTTTGCAGATATTTATGCGGCGCGTGACGCGTTGCGTTGTGTTCCTCTTCTGGCCTTCTGCATTCTGTGCCCCCCCACTACTCCGCTGGAAAATCGCCGTCCATGGCGTCCGCGTTCCCATTTGCATAATCGCTTTCGATTCCTCGCACGGCCCGCGCCTTAAATGAGTTATTCCCAGTATCTGAGTGTGTCGCCATTGCTGGCCCGCCATTTCCATTGCTTTTCGTTTCGATTAGTGAATCAATAAGGATCTGCTCCGCATTCTAATGCGATTTATGGTCGAGCAGATCCCAGAACCTTGGCAGATTGTCGCATAATTTTATTCCAATTCCAATTCGTATTCGTTTTTTTTTTTATTTCACTTGCTGGGAATAAAAGAATTTAAAGTAAAGTGCCCGAGGGATTGGCTCAAACCAAATCAGGGTGAAATAATACCGCAGAAAATGAGATTACCATTTTAAAACTTTAAGGGAGTATTTCCCCAGCTTACTGGGTAAAGGTATTGGGCCTTAAACAAATTATGATTATGGTGTAAGTGTTCACAATTGTAGCTGGAATAGCTTCAAAGCAAACCAACAATAATTCAGGGTTTACAAATGCAGATACCACTGGTTATAAATGCATTTATGTACCCCTTTGATTGACTTTACAGATGGCAAGAAAACATCAACAGAAGAGCTGCCACTTAATCAAAATTGATGTACCTGTGTATATAATTTTCGATGCCCTAAGAATTACAAGAAGAAACAGCAGCATCTTAAAATGAGTTGTTGTAAAGGTAATAGAATTACGCAATTATCTATTAAATTATTTAAAACGTGTCTTATCTCCAAACCTTGACACTCAACCCGCTGATGTTTTCCATTGCCACAAGTCGGGGGAGAAACCCCGATTCGTCAGTGATATAAATATTCATTACATTATTTTTAAGGCCAACTCCCACACGATGACGATCCAGAAACGAATGCCCCGACGCATTTAATTAAAACATTTTCGAGTCGCGCAATTTACGATGCCTTTCGAGGCGGGATCAGCTCCGGATGCGGATCTTTCTCGGGATTGGAGCTGAAAAACGAGCTGCGTTACAATTTCGCTGATTGCGCACAATTGCAGGAGATACGGATGCGATTTACATGCGGGGGGATTCACCTAAAGGGGATAAAACACAATGGCAATCAGCGGAGCCTCGCAAATTTATAGTTCACTCGTGGCGGCCAAGCCAAAGTTCATAAAGTTTCATCAGGCAGAGAGAGACAGAGCCAGAAAGGGTTTTCGCCGGGTCCACAAAAGGCACATGAATATTGGAAAGCCACCAAGACGACGACGACGGCGAAGATGGCGAAAAAATATATTTCGCAGCGAGCTCCTTAAAATATGCAAATGAAGAAATAAATTTGCATCCCTTTTTTGTGTTCATCACACACACCGCTGCAGCAACGCAGCATCTATGTAAGCAGCAGTCACTCGACAAACACTGAGAGAAAAATATATTTATTACCCCACAAAATTCTTTAAAATACCTCTAATCATGAACAAGTTGGAAATTATACAGAAATTACTTACACTTTCGGTTTTAAGTAACTTTTAATAACATTTCTTTCAAGATATAAATTTCTTTTGGTGCACAAATACATTTTCATGGAACGAGCGGTGCTCGGACTCACGTCCCGGGCATAAATAGCACTAGCATATTCAAAGCCTCCAGAGGCTCTCGTGCTCGCCGCAGAGTCAAAAGATTAAGACACAAAATTCTTTATATGCTAAAGCGCAAATAACATTAAATTAAGCAACTTTTTGTGCTCTCCCCGGAGGAGCTTCGCCGCAGTCGAGGATGCGGATGAGCATGCGAATGGGGCAGGGCAGGGCAGGGCAGGGCGGGACGGTATCTCTGGAGCGGGAGTCCAGAGTCTGGAGTCAAGCCAAGGCTAAAGTTTCTTGCGGTTAACGGCAATTTATGCATTTCGGGTTTTAATTCTAAAATTGTGACTCACAACAGGCGGAGGCACTTCAGCTTCAGCTGCGGATGAGAGTGTGCCTCACCTAATGGCTTTTTGGCTTTGTTCCGGACCCCGGCATACATTCTACATATAGTATATACTATTCAGACGTGTAGCAATTACGGCATTTGTGTTTCCAACTTTTACTTTGCCTGCAGAATGGGCCATTGGATGGGCACTCACTGAGGTTTCATTTTCTCTGAGGTTTTAATTCCGGCTTCCAGGTGAACTATAAGTACGTTCAGTAACTACACCCTCAGCCATCCAAAGTCCCAAACATTAACATAATTCAATGCTTCGATCTTTTCAATGATCCCTAACTAACCTCTGTTTGGTTTTGCCATCACCTCACCGATTACCTGCCTATTTACCAGCCAATTTCAGTCCGTTTAGTTACATTGTTGACGAGAGCCGTATTCCTGGGCAATGGCAAGCTCATTAAATGGCTGAAATCTCCCGAGGAACGTGGAAAACCGGCAATTCACTTACGAGAAACCGAAACAATGGAGCATCTCCTACTCTCGACAGGCCATAAATGGCAGCTAAGCAGCGGAGTTATGGCCATCGAGGCTGCCTCCAATTTGCCACCAAGGATGCGGGCCCATTAATGGAAACCTGTGCAATGCCCGGGTCGAGGCTGAGAAGCTGCCAATGGACCAACGGTTCAGAGTGCACAGAAAGAAATATTTGCCAACTAAGAAGAAATAAAAAATATATAAATAGTGAACTTTGTATAAATATTCTTGTTTACTTGAACATAAAGTACTATACACTTTCCAATCATTTCATTTGCAGTCTTAAATTACTTTAAAATGAAGACCTGTTTGGCAGTTTAATTTAATTTTTTCATGTGTCCCGATTCCAGTTCCCAAATGGCGTGTTGATGCGCTGCCAAATTGGCCGGCGACTGCAGAATGCGTGCGAACGGGTCGAAATTGCATTAAATCATGCATTAACCATGAGCCTGGAGAACCCGCTCTTCAACTCCAACTCCGGCTCCACCTTCGTCTGCAATCCTCAAGACCAATTTGGCAGCAATCCTTTGTTGCCACACTGCAGACAATGTTTTAAACATCGTCTGGTCGAAATGAATTTTTATTGGCCACGAGCTTGCTTTGACATTCGCCGGGGGTTTCAGTCTCAGTTTCATGAATTTTTCACCTCCAGCTAGCGGACTAGAGAGAGGTCCTGGCGTGGCAGTATCTGCCATCCCGATAATAACTTAATATGAGTTTTTAATCCCGGTCCGAGACCACCCCAAATCCACTCAGATGATTAAAAATGATAAAATTGTTTAGTGCCGACGGCAATGGGTCTCCCGAGTGTCCTGAGCTGCTATACACACATTATAAAATGGTCGCCGGGATCAGCGAAAAGGGACAGGACGTGTGTCTGATTACGGACAAGCTCTCTCTGTGTGTTGTCCTTTCGCCAGTCCCTTTTGCCTTTTCCCTTTTCGCATTTTCCTGTTTCCCAGCATCATTGCCCGAAAAGCAAACAGGAAAATGTCAAAATTTAAGCTCACCAGGAGCCATGAATGCTTAATTGTGTCGACTGTGGGTGGGTGGCCCTGAATTAAGGGTGGCTCAAGCGTAATTAAAGCCGGCTTACGGCGGCCATATATGACTTGATGGGCTGCCGAAAAAGGGTTCAGTGGCAGGGTTGCGTGCCGGCGCTTTATCAACCTGATTTGCGAGATTGGATTTCGCCCGTCGGCAGTCCCGGGGCTTATGTGGCTTTATTGCGGTCTTGGCGGTCCTGCGGTTCGGCACCATTCCAACCCGAAATGTCCTTAATACACACATATATATTTCAGCAAAGTTTAACAAATTAATTCCGCAAAGTTTTCGCAACTTTGTACAATTTGGCTGGGGTCCAGGCACTCTGGAAGGTGGAGATTTTTGCCAAAAAGAGATGAGTACGGGGGTAGCATTTGCTGAAATATAATCTTCTTGGCCAAGTTCCCGGAATAAAATTAACATGTCCAGGGCAGAAATGAAGCTTAAATTAAGAAAAGGAGATAGCGTTTCATTGGATTTAGTTAAGAAGTAAATCAAAACCTTTTTTATACATACCTTTTAACTTCTCAATATATCCTTTTGGATAATCAATCGCTGGGCAATTAAATCACCGCCTTTGGGCCTGAATTTCCCCCATTAAAGCCCAATTGGCGACCTTAAAGCCTAACCCTCCGATGACTCCATCTCCGATACCATCGAACCTCGACATACCCTCCCGAAACCCGACCTCCGAACACCCAATTTCGAATCCTTTTTCAGTGAAATGACTAACGAGGGCCCGAAAGGTAACAGAGTCGCACGAGGAGGGCCCGGAGCCCGTTTCGTGATCCGTCAGCGTTAATCAACCTTTCTGGCTGGCAAGAAAGGTGGAGTCCCTGTCCCGAGCTGTTATCCGTATGGGAACAAAGCCGAAACAAAACAGCGGGAAAATGCGAAACCAAACACGAAAGTTGACATCACGGAGTTATGTGTGTTGTTTTTGGCCCTTTGTTTCGCCGCAGAAGTTTATTTTCAACTTTTCCCAGGCAGCGGCATGCGAGAAATGCGGCCAACTTCGTCTCTGCCCCCGGCAGCCTTTCGCCTTAATGGCCCAAAAAGGACAAAACGTGTTTTTAATTACTCGTACTACGTGCCCCCTTTCGGTATTTATGTTCGGCATTATCCTTTCCAAAGTTTGCAAACTTTTGTAGTGAAAAAAAACCCAGGCAGGGATTCCAGACTTCGGTTTGCTGCAAATCGCCAAACAGTTTCGAAGCGTTCAATGGCGCATTAAAAACCGATTGCCTTTGGACGGCGGCCTTCGGGCCATAAATTCAATTTCCGCGCCATGAATTCCAATTCCATTAATTCCACTAAATTGACCTGCGCGCCATCTAGCGGCATGTGGACGCACTGCGGCGCAATGGGGCATACCCCCCGAAATTCCCCGTCCCCCCTTCTGGAGGCTTTAAACTGTGGCTGTGGCCTGTGGAACCCAATCGAGTTAGGAGCGGCTTACCTTTACCTGCGGCCCATCTGCCATTCCCGTTTAGAACCTGTTTTCTGTTCGGGAGCGAAGTGCCTGGAAGCACGGGTTACGGAGCCCCAAGAATGAATTAGGAGTCTTCGAGGGAATTTATTTGTAATTTGGTATATAATTTATTTATTTTTATATGATTTTAAGACAATGTTTTACTTGTGGGAGCTTGGTTCGTAGATATACGACTCAGGAACTTATTTTAGGTGACAAAAATATTTATTAAAATTAAAAGAAATATTCGAGCTCAGGGAAAATTTAAGAAGATTTCAATGAAAGAGGTTGCAGTTTATTGTCCTTTAGAGTTATGTCCGTATATTTCATTGCCACCTGAAACAAAAGAAATACATATAAGAATTAGATTAAAATCAAGCATTAGAATCTCTTATATCTAAAATTTTTCGATGGATGGATTTTGGATTCGATGTGTAATGTATATCAAAAGTGAATTCTTATGTCTAGGTACATTAACTTTAACCAATATGCCGCCCACAAATGTCAAGGTATTACATAAGAATAGACGTAGTTCTCAGCTAAAATCAACTGGTGGAACCACCAAATCATCCCATTCCTGTGATTATCTGAAGCCAACCTGAAACCAGGCTCTCCCCAGAAGCACTTCGGCCATAACAATTACAGCCATAACATAAATTGCCGCAGCACCCAAACACAATTAAAATAACTGTCATTGTATTGGCATTAAATGTCAATTTAAGCGAGTGCGTGTCATTCACGGCTTGTCCTTCCCCCTCTGTGTGTATGGTATATATCTGTGCGTATATATCTCCATATCTGTTCAGATTGGAAGTTAGAATCGGAGCCCGTCCGTCGTCATCGTCGCCGCCGCCTGGCTAACGAACTTCCGCCTCACTCTGCGCCGCACTGAATAAATATTTTCACAGGACGCCAGCCAGGCAGCCAGCAGGGATTTCGGGAGTTTGGCAGCCGCACATTCAATAGATTTTCATCACTTGCACTGCGGAAAATTAAACAAACATCCCCCAGCTGAGGCTCTGTGGCCCCGGAATTTTTCCAAGGGTGGCTGCTGTCGGCCCGCCATGTTGGTATCGATTTTCCATGTTGTTGTGAAAGCCCCTTTTAGTGGAGTCCTCCTCCATGGCGAACAGGATTTCCTCTTCTGCTCGGCTGCTCGTGTAGATACAGATACAGCCACGGCTGGCGGATGCGGATGCCAAAAGAGCAAGCCAGCCAGCCACCCGCGGCTTTATTCAGCCAAAGAGTCGATCAACTGGCGGCGGCGGAAAATAGGACAGTCAGGGACATGACTTTAGGTTAAGTCAAAAATAATATGAAAGTATTGAATAAAATTCAAAATATATAAATGCGCTGTGGTAAATGTAAAAATATCATCTGTACAATTCATTGTTACATTTTGTTCTATAATTATTTTCTTCTTTCTATTTTATGTTCGTTGCTTTTGATATTTATATTTAATTTAATATATACAAAATGATTAGTAACAGAACGACCCACAGTCTTGACACTGACTGTACCATTCAATCGGAACAAAAGCGCCGATACACTGGCCATCACTCTCCATTCGAATCGATGGCCGAAGCTTCACAATGGCTGCACAGTGACTTCCTGCAGGGCAAAAGGCCACCCAGCCACCCCCCTTTCAGGCAGAAGGCGAGAAAGGACTCGTTCCGGGATCATGAATCAGGCGAGTGGCCATAATTCTGTCGGCAGATAAAGCTATTACCGCCATGCCGGATAAGTGCGCAACTCGCGCTCCAAGCGGCGTTGTCCCCGTTAGATTAGAATTTAAATCCGGTGGCAGGACGAAAACCACCCACTCAACCACCCGCCGCACCCGGCAACCCTGCCCGCACACAAAGGATATCACCCCGAATGGCCGGGAACTCCGCTTTCCGCTCTGATGGGGGATGGTTTCGCTCCTGGTGCTCCTTGTGCTCCCTGCTTCCTGGACAGCGCAGCTTAATACAAACATTGAATAAATCTCATTGCGGCGTTTATTTTAATTTCTACGTAAACATAAACTACGAGCGCCAAGGGAGCGGCCGTCCTTTTCGTGGGATGTCGGTGGAGGATACCCAGCAGGATACGGAGACAGGAGACCGGTTCGCTTCGCTGAATTTATGCCATTGTATATTGCAATTTACATGGCATTTATAATTTCTCATTTTAATAGGAATTTGTAGGGATTTCTTGACTCAAAGGATGCCCTTAATTAAATGAATATAGAGAAGAAAAAATATGTATACTTTGTTTTGTTTATTTTTTTATTTTTAATTTATTTTAAATACATTTTTATCTCATCTACAATCATCAGAGTTATTCATTTAAATAAATCCAAAGCCTGCTGATCCCATCTTGGAATCCATTTACATTACATATTTCATTTGATTCATGTCGATGGCCTTCCAGAATTTATTCGGAGCATTTGCATGCATAATGACCAATTAATAGCTGCCGAGTGGGACAGGACAGGACACCTCGAGCACGTTCGACAACCTTTCCCTGCCCGATTGCAGTGTTTCCCTAATGAACTGCTACTCGAGAGCCAGAGCCTGAGGAGGGATGGAAAAAAATCAGCAACTTAATGTTGCATTTTATCGCCAAGACGCGCCGCTTCGCTCACCTTATCGCAGGCGAGGCAGATGAGGCCAGAGGGTTCCAGGACTATCTGCCTGCCCTCGGTAGGGCTGTTGGTGGTGGGAAATGGGAACGAATTCGGCAGCATGTTTGTATAAATTTTTTATAGGTAATACACTTAAGGAAACGACACTTAGAGTCATCATTACAAGCGCTTCGCCTGCAATAACAGGCCATCTTGCACATAGTTTTCGCAATTTACTTGATCCCCGGCGTGCGGCCCAGAAGGGATTGGCAGCTCGATCTGGAACTGGGTTCCTGAGGGGTTCGGCTTGGCCACTGGGAGTTGGTAACGGCTCCTGGCAACTGCTGGCCTCAAGTGCCCGTGGCAGTCGATTAGCCATATTTAGGCAAAGTTCGGCCCGCAGCCGATGGCGTTTTCATCATTCGCTATTGGCCATAAAGGACACCGGTGGCAGGTTACGAGCTCCTGCCAAAATAGAGCTGACTTTTAATCTTGAGAGGCTAGGAAAAATATTGAAAAATTGTATATCTTCAGCTCAAAGAATATTAATATACGAAAATCTTAAATTAAGTCATATGATGAGATAATAAGAATAATTTATGCTCTTAATTTAAGGCCAAAAACTATATTATATTTTTGTAAAAACCTTAAGGCTGAATGTACCATTAGTAGGACACAAAATGTAATTTTTGTATTATCCTAGACAACCCCTAAAGAACCTGGGGAAACCCGTCTCAGCCAGACAGAGAAATTTACCCCCTTACGCCCCGATGATTGCGAATCGCTTCTAATAATGCAATTGATTCTTGATTTGCACTCTCCATTTTCCTAATAATGCCCGCCGGAAAAACGGGAAAAGCGAAGGAAAAAGCGCCCAAGTCGCGAGGGCAACGTGCGCATTCCATAAATCGCCGCTTCATTTTCGCTACATTAAACGTCAAAATATGAACCCATTTGTGAAACATTTTTGCCGCTGCCCAGAATGGCACTAGCCCATTATAACTACAACAACAAGGGCGACGGCACCAAAAACAGAGGAATCCTGGCGGACCCAACAATATTACGGCAATAACGAGACGGACAAAAGGAAAACTACAAGGCAGCGGGCAAGGGAGAAGGCTGGCCAGAGGATATGCCATGGGAAATGGTCGACTGCAGAGTGTTCTCAACTTGAAATGTTTAATCTTTTTAAGTAAAAAATATAGTAAGCTTTTAAGTAATAAATTACTAATTATTTTATAATACTTTTTTGCTCCGTGATTAACTATTTTCAGTTTTTTTTTAATATATTATTAACAGGAATGAAAGCTAACTGGAAAGTTGAGGTTTGTATATCTCTGGAAACTTCTGTCTAAAAGTAAAACTTTAATAGCAATACAAATATTTTATATAAAAATACATTTGTAAGTTTATTTTAAGCCAACTAAAAAGTGAAGTGATTCTCCACAATCTCTATTCCTTTAAATTTCCTTAAAACCACTTAAAACTTAAGTAAAACTTGAAGAAAAGAATAACTTGTGATTGGAGATGACATGGCGAGCTCTGCTACCAGCAATTTCATCTTCTTATTCATGAATTTCCGGCGGAACGAGTCCGCCGAGTGCCATTCCCGCTGTTGTCCTCGTCCTCCATCGAATGGAAAGGAACAGGAGGGGCGGTTCCGGATCCGGAATCGAAATCGAGTCGATGAGATGCGCACGTTCCTGAAAAAAAAACAACAACAATGGAACTCATATGAACCGTGCAGCATGACAGTCCCGGTCTCCGGGGGCTTTGACTCCCGCTGCAATTACGAGTATTTTTTAACTGCTTATTGCGTTTTCGTCCTCCCGATCCAAACCCATTTCCTGCCCCCCAGCAACAAGCAAACAAGGACTCGCAACTGAATTTCATTCGATTTCAATGCGAAAGGGGATCTCGAGAGCTCGCCAATAAAAATTAACGATACACGCATACACAGTTCACAAAATGTCGGGCTGAAGTATCTTGCTTTTCCCGTTGTTTTTTTTTATATTTTGTGGGTGGTGAAATTTCAATTTCGTTGAAAATCAAATTGCGTTTCCAAAAGGTTTCCTCACATGGGCATATTTAGAGGGGTTTTACTTTAAATTTTAAAGAATATGTATACTTGAATTAAGGAGGTGTAGGTAAGAAATTTAATCTCCTTAAGAATGTATTTTAAAGATTTATTAGTAAGGTTTTAGTTTTACTTAAGTAATAATCCCCTTGATTTTAATATTTAATATAATATTTATTTCAGTTTAAATTAAGGAATATTTGGTGAATATTATTACATTGAATAAGAATTTATGAATAATAATTAGACTGAATCTAATTAATCACTCTTAAGATATAAGGGTCAATTTTACATTTTTGAACCTCCAAATATTCTTAAATAAGTCTTAAAAAGTAACGATTATCTCTCCGATATTTTCCTCCAAAATAAACTAAAGAAATTTACTTACAAGTATATATATTTAATGATAATTGCTAACCAACCTAAAATATAATGATCTACATCAACAGTAATTACCAGATTCTCCTTACTTTCTCAGCAATTTTTATGGCCTGTCTCTCTATATAAAATTTTCTTTTACCAAACCATATAAGCATCCCCTTTATAACGATACAACCTCCCATCCGCAATCACAACATCATTAAAAATCGCTGCTCCACTTTTCTCAATTAACCGCTACGAGCATCGTAATTCTGCGACTAAAATCTAATTTAGTTCGATGGGATATGTTGCTATAAGGAAAAGGAAGATGCCAAAATATATATTTTTGGCACAGCGTAAGGAGGTCGTACCCGTACTCCAAAGGTCATAACAATATTTTCACGTTTTTCCCAAGTCCGGAATGAGTTTTTGAAATTTATTTGGGGCTCTGAGGAGGAAGAAACCCCCGAACCGATCCGAAAAACAGCCTTGGAGAGAAGGCAAACAACAGGCGAGTGCCATTATTTTGATACTCAAGGCTATTAACGTTAATTTTCGTTAGTTACGTAATACCTTACGCCCACATCCCAGCACACACACACACTTTCACATGCACACATATATATATCGAGTTCCATTACGGAAATTCCCATTCCATCTTCGACTTTTTCTCGGGGGTAAAACAAGCATCCGCCATGCGTGTTCCCTGGAATCTCTGTGTGTGTGTGCTTAACCCCACAACGCCCAACTGAGCATTTTCCAACGCCCACCCCCGGCACCTGCTCCATCGCTTTTCCTGCCATTTTCCCGGGTGTCTCAGTTCGTCCGGAGGCCGCTGGCATTAAGGAGATTTACGAGTACATGATTTTGCATGTTCGGTGCCCCCCGATGCCATTTAGATTCGCTTAAGTACATTTTCATCCTTGCACCCACACAGGCACACACACACACACACACACACGCTACGTGTGTGTATTTGCGTACGCATTTAATGGCCCATTAGTGCTATCAAATACGCATAAATATCTGCACTTTGCCGGGAGTACACACCCAAACCCGGACACCAGGACACCCCGGCGCCCGGACAGATACCCGTACGATTTCAAAATACGACTCCGGATGCGGGAATCCACACACATGTGCATATCCTCCGGGCGGCGAAACAAATATTTGCAGATCCCAGTTTATTGCCGACTTAGTTGGGGGCGGTACGGGGGATTTGGAAATGCAATATTGTAAATTGCCCGCCCATAAACACCCCGCTCCGCTTCCCCCCTTCGGCACTCTGGCTATTTTTGCTGGGAAAAGCATAATGAGTTGTATAATTACTTGTCCTACAGTTCGGCCTTAATGCCTTTCAGCATACTCTTTCTTATCGTTTTTAGAAAGCAATTGCTATTTGTTGGAATTTTTTATGTTTTTTATACTTAATTATATGGTTTAAAATATTATCTATAAGGATTCAATGGAAACAAGAAATAAAGTTAGCTTTGGAACACCAAAAGTTATGTAGCCTTCCAGTAAACTTGGATAGAAGTGGAATCTAGTCCCCATTAACCTCAAACATCCTAGTTCTGATAAGAGTTAAGGATAGTGTATCTGCTTTAAATAGGATTCGAACTTATTACAAATCTCAACATAAAAATCTCAGGGCTATAAAAGTACCCATAACTTAGTAGACCGAAAAACAATTTGAAATTTTGGAAAATTCACAAAAACACACACATTGTAAAAACTAATTCTAATTTCTTGGCCAAAACATAATCGCTGCCGATGCTTGGTAATAAGCCAGCGGAAGAGGAGGAACCTCCGCCGCTTGAGACGCGCACACCCGCAACCCAATCCTCGAGGCAATTGAAAACAGAGAACAGTACTCATGAATCAGAGGAACAGTTAGCCGGTCACCGCGTGAACAATGCTGGACTGTACACCGCCACCTTTTACAGCAACATCGGATCCTTTTTCTTCGGGATCGCTATGGGCTGGTCTGGCGGGGCTGAGAGATCGGTGATGGAGCGAAGCTCTTACGGCTTCACTCCCTCGAAGGTGCAGTGGAACTACATCTGCATACTGCTCACCCTGGGAGCGATGGTGTGGTGCCTGCCCACTGGTTTCCTTTTGCGGTTCTGCGGCTGCAAGCGGACGATCCTAGCGCAGCTTCTCCCGAACACCCTGGGCTGGTGCCTCACCACCTGGGCCCAGAGCATTTCGATGCTGTACGCCGGTCACTTCATCCTTGGCATGTGCGGAGGAGCCCACTGCGTGGCAGTGCCGATCTACAGCGCCGAGATCAGTTCCGTAAGGAATCGCGGCATCATGGGCGCCTGCTTCTATGGAGCCTGCATGGTCGGCGTGTTCTACAGCTTTCTGATGAGCACTTTCCTGGAAATTAAGATCGTTAACTTCCTCAATCTGGTCCTGCTTCTGCTTGGCCTTTTGCAGTTACTGATGCCAGAGTCACCGGCTTATTACGTGAAGCGGGGGAAGATGGAGCACGCGGAGAACAGTCTACGGTTTCTGCGAGGCAAAAACCACGATGTAAGCAAGGAGATGGCCCGTCTGACGAGGGATCCTTCGAGCAGCGTGCACGATCAGCACCACAGTCCGGAGCAAGGTTTCAAGGAGGTCAGAACGAAACTCGCCCGGGTTCTGGTGCTGGCCGTGCTCCATAAGCTGAGCGGCGGCTTCATCGTCATCGTATACGGCCACCGGTTGCTGGCATGCCAAATGCTGTCACGTACGCTGGCCATAGGACTGGGCGCGTCCGGTGTCGTGGGGTTCCTGGTGTGCCTGTTCCTTGTAGAGCGAGTGGGCCGAAAACCTCTGATGATTGTCATGTCAGCCATCATGTTCTTCGCCACGATCATGCTAGGCATCGGCTTTAAGCTGTATTTGGACAACGGGGGGGAAATAATTCGATGGGTTATGTATTTCTGCTTGGTCGTGTTTGTGAGTGCCTACACGGTCGGACTCGGGACCCTCACCTGGCTGCTCACCGTGGAGCTGTTCCTGCCGCCCATGCGGCCGCTGTGCTGCTCTCTAGCCGCTACGGTTAGCTGGCTGACCGCCTCCTTTGCCATCTACTGGTACTCCTACCTTAATAAGGTCTGCCGGCCATATCCATTCCTAATCTATGCTATCCTTGCCGTGTGCAGTTTGCTCTTCACGCTGGCCTACATGCCGGAGACTAAGAGGATCTCCGAATATAGGATCCAGCAACGAATGCAGAACAAGAACCCCCCGGCCCCCCGAAACAGCGAAGAGACGGAGCCTTAGGATTCTTTGATTCACCTTATAACCCAAATCGTATTTGTATTATAAAATAAAACCTAGAGTGCTTTTGTTAACACATTTTGGAGTAAAGAAATGGGCATCGTTTGAACGTAGTGCCTCCTGCAGTCCATCCACTCACTTTTGCTTATTAAACGCTCTTATTTATGCTGGCTCTGTGGCGACATTTTGTGTGTATTTGCGAACATTTTCTTATTCGCGTAATTAAAAGTTATGTTTTACACTGTAAATTCATTGCCTGCGCTGGCACATTTATGAATTTATGCGCTGTGTGCGAAAGCTGCCAGTGCTGGATTCGAGTTCCCGACTCGAAGGCGTATAAATATTAATTTGCATTTTGTCACATGATTTAGATGGCCATTAGGTCCAATTAATGAGGCACTGCAACTGCGGGTCTCATTGAGATAAATGCCCAAGAACGGAGCGACCGATGGTCGCCATTGCGGCCTGAATACTGGAGTACGGAGCCTGGTATATACGATTCCCAGGCGATCATCTCGATTTATCTATCCGCAATTAATTCAATTAATTCACCTGACCACCAGATACACACGCTCACCTTCCCACGAGCTCCGCATGCAAATCGGGGTTGACATTTTGCGGCAAATATACGAGGCACCATAAAAATAGTTTACGACTTTTAATTACGGACGCAGCGTGCGGTCTCCAGAAGCACAGAGCCGGCGGAGGGGAAAAAAAATAAATATATATAATGGCTGAGCCTTCTGCCTTTTGTCTTTCCTTGGCCGCCTCTTCCTGGCTTATTTATTGGGGTTTTAAGCCACCATTTTGGTGGCTCCGCCGGCCTTTGTAATTCCCCTGAATTATATCTCAATTCATTCCCCGGCTATAAATTTGATAAATTTCTCATTTCGCTTACCTGCCCCGCTGGGATCTCGGATCGAGATCTCCGGATCGGATCGCTGGATCGTAAATAAACGGAGGACTCCACTCCGCCGCAGGCTGATTAAAATGTTCAGCTCAGGTTAGGTTTCTCGGCCGTTCATTATGCATCTCGCGGCGGAAATTTAAATGTATAATTTCATTAAGTGAAATGGAAAATTAATTATTCGAATGTGCGCTTTGGACGGAATGAACAAAGGCCGTTTGAAGTGAATCGTAATGAGTTGCATTCGCTAATTGAAATGGCATTCAAGTTCTTATCGACGGCGATGAGTCAAGGTTTTATTAAATTATTGAGTTGTTTTTAAGGAGCTTACATACATTAAATGTTGCAGTTTATACAAAGTAATTCATTTATAAAACAGATATAGTAATAATTCAAATTCAACAAGCAATGTCTTATAAGCCTAGAATATAAGTTGTTGGCTCTCAATTTTTAGATTTCTCATAGTTTTGACTATCAAGTCAATTGTACAAGTGAAAGTCCTCTTTATGAATGGCCATAAAAACTTGAACTTGTAACATTTTCCAAATTGAAATGAGCCAAACAATGATCCTTTATCAGCCCCATTTAATGCCCTCGAAGGTCCGCATTGGTTCTGCACATTCAAGTGCTCATATGCGAATGTATAAATCCGCATCTGATAAACCTCGAAATACACTCAATTTGTGTGCGAACCGACTTCATTTCGCCTCGAGGCGATGGCACAAAAAATAAAAAAATGAAAGCCAACAAGGAGCTGCTGGGAAGCGCATGTGCATAACCGCCCATTTGCGTGGGCGCGTCGAGTTCTCCTTGGCCAAGCTCCTTGGCTACGCTCCTCTTTGCTCCTTTTGCCGGCGAAAAGGATGGCACGAGATGGCCGAAACACAGTCCTCGACGAACGAAGGTGAAACTGGAGGCCACGAGCGCAGCAGCTCCATGAGCTCCAAGTCGTCGTATTGATTTTAGTGGCGCATTTACGCGCGATTATCGTTTAGTCGGCGATGCCCGAAGTATTACGAGAATTGTTATGGCCACCGAAATGGCTCCAAACGATGCTCCCAGCAATTGCCAGGAACGAAACCGAGACGACGACGTCATCCTCATCGCCTTCGGCTTGCGGAGAAGCTGGAGAGTCAGACTGCCACTGCCGTCGGGTTGGTTTCTTGGCCAGGAATCTGAGCAGGAGAAGCCAAAGAATTGCTTTGCAAAAAATTGCAAACTTTCTTTTGTTCCAAGTTGCCGACGGGCAATGGGTAATTTCTGTTGAAGCCACAAGAGTTTTCATTAAACGGAAGCCTCTAACTCGTCATATGCAATTTTAATTACACATGGGAGTTGAGCACAAAATTTACATAGCCAATGCAGGTGACACACTTAAGTATAATAAAGAACAAAATAAACATTTTGGATGTGAGAGTATTTTCATTTTATTTCAAGTAATTTGAACCGATAGAATCTTTATTTAACATGACACGATCTCTCGGTTTTAAGTTTAATGTAAGCCAAAACGAAGACCCTCTCCAGCCTCGTACCGATCGAACCGAAGAATATGGAAAGGCCAAAAAAAGCGGCCCCGAGGAAAAGAGAAAACACAGCCAAGGCGAAAGGATGCATGAAAATTGCTTTCATATTTCAGGTGATAATGGTTTCCTTATGTGAATTTACAAAACATTAAAGCTCCTGCCACCGCTGCTGTTGCTGCTGCTGCTGCTGTGCACGGAGTATACATAATTTGGCCAAAAAGCAATTCACGTTAATGGCGCAAAATCCCAAAAGGATAAGGCGGCGAAAAAAGTGTTTCCCCCGGAGCTCTCCTGTTCGCCGCTGCCAGCGAACGGAAATGGCGAAAGGACATCCGAAGATACGAGCACGATACGCGATTCGGGGGGCGGGATTTTGGATTTGGGATTCGGATCTCGGATTTGGGGTGGTGGGAGGACGAGGACCTCCCCAATCCCCCGTCAGGACGACGCCAGCGCCTCGTTGTTTGTTGTAATGGGCGTTGTACCGGCGCCGCAGGACGAAGGATCCGTCCCCATCCGGCTTTTTGGGGGCTGCGCTCCCTGTCAAGGATATACGAGGTCATAAACGAGATTAAGAACGCTGCTGCCAAGCGAACAGAAAAAAAACACACACAAAAAACGGCAAGCAAGTGGAACCGGGCCAGGTACTTGGTCCTTGGTCGTGCTCCTCCTCGCAAGGATTCGATTTTCTCGTATTGGTCTTGTGGGAAATGCCCAAGAACCATTTCCAAGCATCTTTTTACATTCCTCTCGCGCTGTCTTAGGTTTTTTTTCGAGCAGGACGTGCCTTTAACCTTCGCCCAGGACCTTCTTGCCTAGCTGCATCTCCTACCTGTTTGGTTTTTTTTTGCTCTACTCCAAGTGCAAATAATAACCGTGAATTATGAAATCTGCAAAGTGCTTTGTACTCCTCTTTTTATGCTCTTGGCAATTAACCTTGGTCGCATTTTTACTGGCCGCATCCGTTGCGGTGGGTTTATAAGTGCAAAAAATGAGCATGGTTCCAGGGATAACTAGTTATAACAATGAATCATCGTCCTTGGCCACAGCCTCACTCCTGGGATTATTGGAAAAGTTATAGCATACAAGTGTGGTATTCTGCATGACTGAAATTGGTACAAACACCTTGGAAAACTATATACAACCTTCACAGATTAAAAAGGGATCGTAACTTATTTGAAATAAAATTGAATTCTATAAGAAATATTTTAATAAACTTGGAATTGTATTAAACCAATTAATAATATAAGTTGTTGAGCCTAAACTTTCCCAATTACAAAAAAAAAATACATTTAAATCCAAATGAAACTAAAGATTTCCCTAATCTTGGTCACCTGCTCAGCAACTGCCTCTTAATGGGTTCCTGCACGAAAGACAACATCCTGTTGCATACGAAATGCCGCGGCGAGCTTAATCCTGCCATTCAAATGTTTATCTTTCAATATAGAGCGTCGTTAAACTAAAGGCGAAACGCTTTCTGAATTTCCAACGACTTAAAGAGACACCGTCGCCGCCGAACCGTAACAGCTGCAAAAAATTAAATGCAAATTAGAAAAACTCTCAAAAAATACAATCGCATTAGTCTCAGATGTGAGAAATGCGATATAGGAATATACATATCCCCTGGAAGCTGGCAGATAGGACAAGTGCGGTGTGGGGACAAAGTAATTTTTCTTGAGACTCCCTGGCAGAAAAAGCAATTTAGTAAGCTGCTGGGCCGAGGTCGAGCGGAGAGGGTGGAGAGGATGAGGGCCGTAGCCGCAGAAGAGCAAACCCAATTTCCTTCCCGGCCAAATGGAATCCGCCGGCTACGTGCGCCCCAAGAAGCGCGCGCGTCTTCCCAATAAATCTTCTTTACGAGCGCACACTCTGGCAACAATGGCCGTTCCGTTGCGTTCCACCCCCTGGAAAAACCACCCCATTCCACCAAAGTCCACACAGCCCCTGCTTCGCCAACGGAAAATGAACCTAAGCAAACTATCCGAATGGCATCTCAGACCCTAAGACGATGCGGCTCCCGAGGAGATGCACTGCGGAAAACCAGTTGTTGGTAAAGAAAAAACATTGATAGGGGATTTTTTGATTAAAGAACTTAGCATAAAATAAGTACATTTAGTATAGAAATTATGTAGAATTTATGTAGAAATTTAACAAATAAAAAAATATATACATATAGGTAACATTTAATATTTTAAAAATATTTATTTAAGGTTAAACTTCTGGTATAATTTTATATAAAAGATTAAAATAATTAAATTTGCTTTTACCTCTCTTATAATTCTTTTAGACTTCGTTTCTACAAAATTTAATTTTGTTTTAGTTTTAATTATATATTTTTTGTTTTAGTTTTTCAAGTGCTACCCCATTTTTCTCCGTGTGGAAACAATTGGCAGCCAAGAAATGCGGCAAAAAGCAAACAAACGGCCAAGAAGGCGCCTTCAGGGGTGGGTTCCCGTTTCGTTCGTGCGATGGCAGCCAGCCATCTTTGCCTCCTCCGCGGCCATCCTGCTGCCAGCTCCTTGCTTCGGCACTCAGGAATTCCGCACAGCCACCCTCCTGCTGGAGCTGGAGCTGCTGCTTCCGGCTGCTTTGAGCTCCTCCGACTGCCTTCGACTCGGCGGCAGCTGCCTCTGGATGCGAACGCACGAAATGGAAAAAAATGGCATTTAAGAAAAGCGAAACGAGAAAAATAAGGAGCTAAACGACTTTGGAAATTCCATTTGAGCAAACAACAGGCAGAGCTCCTCCCACTCACCCCTACCGGAGGGGAGGAGGAGAAGCAGCAGGCTTGGCTCGACCAATAAATGGAAACAAGTAGAACCATTTCCCAGCTTTAAGTTGGTTACTTACGTCCACTGCTTTATTGGCTTTGCCAGAGAATTTAACTCAAAGTAATGTGCTCTACGTTTCTCTGCAAAGATCCTTTCGAAGGATCTTTTAGATTTCTATACTTTTTAGAAGAACAATTTTATTTAAATAGAAAAGGTTAAAGGAAGTTTTTAGAGCATCCAATAAATTTGCATATACATATGTAGATATAAACCCAATGAGCACTATACATATTTTAATATATAATATTGAATCCATGTGTGTACTCGCATGCGGGGCTAGAGCAAAGGAGCCGCAATAATGCAAATGGCAAGAGACCCGAGCATCCGATCCAATATTTGCGGCAATAAATAAATTTAATGTACAAACTCCGGGCATGCAAGAGAATATTAAAAATGAAAATTATATTCTGCCCAGAAGCTGCTGCCAAGCACGCATATTCATACCAATACGAGTATCTCCGCATCCCGGCCACCGCCCACCGCCCACATGTGCGCAGCGCATTTGCATAAATATAATTACGGAGCGGAATATTTAAAATTGCATGCAGTAGGAAAAAAACATGAGCAAATTGAAATTATTATGATGAAGCCCATTAAAATGCGCAAATAAAATGAGCCAAGATGATGCAAACCGAACTAAGAAATTGTTTGAATCCCTAAACTAGAGGCAAGCTATTTAGTTAGGGAGTAAAAAATACTTAAATTAATAATTATAAACAAGAATTACTTTTTATAATAAATTAGAATTATCACATATTTTCTGAGGTTTTTCTTATATCTTAGATAATTATATTAGTTGAAAGAAAAAAACTTTTTAAAATATTTATGTTATGACTACACATCTAAAAATTTTAAATTCACCCTAGAACATCCGAAGAATAGAATTCCGAAAATGTGGAAAGCCAATCGAAGGGTTCAAAAAGGGATGCTGCATGCCTCGGATTCCTTTTCTTAGCAAAAGGTGGAGCAGGAGCAAGGCATTCATATTTATGCCCGAGGAGGACATCGGATGCTCGCACATCAGCATCGATGGTACACACTCCGTACGTGTTAATATCCTTGAGTCGCACGCATCCTTCCCTGCACGGAGCCATTGTAAAAATAAAATGCCATTGCACATGCTTTTTCTGGGAGGAAGGAGAAGAAAGGGACTTGGAAGTCCGGGAGGAACTCCTTTTGGGCGTGGCAGTTGCCATGCGGGACAAGTGGTGCGTATTCATTAAAACTTTATAATCACCAAACATGAACGATACGTGATTCGATTGCCAAGTGCCTGGGGGCCATTTATCGTGCATGAACCTTCGAGGGATGCGAAGGGAGGTACATATAGCTATCAGGCGAACATATGGGATTCTTGGAAGTCCTTAATGTTCATGCAATTTACAAGGAAGCTTGAGAAGCCATCTTGGATTGTTGCGGAATTCTATCTCACTAAACAAAAATTATAATCTCCATTTAAACACCTAAGTAAGCTTCAAAAAACCTTTAAAAAAATGCCATTACAGCCTGTCAAGTTGCCCAAATCGAATTCCTTTTCCCCGGAAAAACCTTTTGATTAGGCAAATTCGGAAAAGCGTTCACTCCTCTCCAATTGAATTTAAACTTTGGCGATTCGAGTGCAAACTGTTTGGGGGAAAGCGGACCGAAAGCGAATTGAAGAGCCGGCAGTTGCGAAAGGATCAACAATTGCAATCGCGAAAAGGATTCGGCAAAGGCAAAAGCAACGCCAAAGGAGTTTCGCTCGCCGTTGAATGAATCCCCCAAGCGGCTTTATGCGCAAAAGTTTTGCTTGTTATTTTTAATGGCCGGCAATAATCGTTAAATGTGTCGACTGTCGTCGTCGTCCCCGTTCTCGTTCTCGTCCTCGTGCTCCTTTCGGCCCGGACTCTGGATCCTTTCAGCTCCCAGTTGCTGTTTCAGGCTCCAATGCACTGGCAACTCAGCAGAATCCCCATCCTTGGGTCGTCCTGTGGCAACTCAACTGAAAATTTCATTTCGTTTGGCCAAAGCGAGAGATCCACAGCAGCTCCGAGTGTGGACGGAAAACTTTTTAGACTTTTTGTCGACTTTTCGCATTTTTAGTTGCGGCCAAGTTGAAAGTGCTGCCTCAGCAATGGAAAAGGGGTCGTCAGGGGGGCCGCCAGCCCCCCGAAATGTTAATTTCATAACCCGAATCGTGCCCGACTAACGCTAGTTTCATTTATTTGTGCTCTATGTAAATTCCCCAGAGCTCACGTTGCCACGCCCACATTTCGTAGCCCATCGCACCTGACTTCGGGGGCCCCTGTTTTTATAAATATTTGAGGATTCTAATCAAGATCCAGTTGGTCCACGAAAGGCTTGCAAAAAAGCATGAAAATTCAAGTGGCGCAAATGTCGTGTTGATTCTTTTCTGGTGGCGTTTTAATGCCGTGGCGAATGTGCAATTCAGAAGCGAATTAAAATGAGCATTATCCTTTGGCTGCATTTCTCGGCCGATGCTCTACATTTTTGGGGAAAATGGGATTTATTTTTGGCTGGGAGAAAAGTGTACATTTTAGAGGGGATCGTCAATATTATTTCAAATAATATTCCTGTAAAATATTGACATTTTAGCATAAAGTAAACTTAAAGAAGACACTAGATATTTCATTTATTTAATATTTTGGATAACTAGTTTATATAGAATTAATAATATTAGGTCCTAAAATTGACAATAGTAAATAATTTTTCAAAATTGTTAAAAAATAAGTTTAGAATATTTATATTAAACAATGCCGGAAATATACTTGCAATTGGAAATGAAAAACGACCATAACTAAGCCAAAAATTCATTAATTTTAATTCGGAAAACAGTTCTAAATTAGTTTTTACAAGTTTAATAAATCTGTATACTAAATCTAACATTTTACAGAAATTAAAATTTTTTCAATTTTTGAAAATTTTAATGATGTAACCCCTTATCAAATTTTGAAAAAATGGCCAAAAAATGTTTTTCCTCCGAACATGGCTTAAAAGATTCGGCTGTTGATGCTGATCAAGAATATATATGATTTATAGGGTCGGAAATGATTCCTTTACTGAGTTTAAGCCTTCTGACTAAAATTATAGTACCCTGCAAGGGTATACAAATAATGCGATTATCACAGAAACCCTTTTAGTTTATAACATTTTTCTTACGCCGGACATAAAGTAATGTAAGACTACATCTTAATTACCTAAAAATAAAAAGATCACCAGTTGTAAGACCTCATAATTAGCTCGAAAACGAAACCCCATCAAGATTTCCGCCCCCAAACAAAACAGATGGAAGGCGATAGTAACATTATAGTTAACCTGCTCGGTCCGACCATAATAAATTCAGTAGTCAACTTCATCATCGCTGTCATTGGCGGAGTGGTTTCTACCTGAACTAATGAACACGACATAATACAGCGAACAACTTCAACAGAACCGGCCGACAATGTCGCTGACATGTTGCAATGCTCGAAATTAATTATGGTGTTGAGGGGTTTTAAAAACGTCGGTGTCGCGATGCCCGATGTTCCCCGTTAATTACGACCTTTGTCGCCGCCAAGTGACTTACAAAAAACAACAAAAAAATACCTCTGAGCGACTAACTAATGCGAGGGCCGAATTCTGCATTGGCCCAGATGGCCAACAAAGTCGAGTCGGCGGAGGAGGAGTGGCCTGGCCCAAAACGAGTTTATTTACCGATTATTTCAGCTGTCTTTTTCGGGGTCGTAAATCCATTTAACGCTCCTCCGAATGGCGTCGTTGCTCATGGGTTCCCTCTTGGCCATATTCGTTGGATTTCGGGTTTTATCTTAATAAGAACGACCACCCGGGACGAGAAAACAGCCCAGAACTGGCTTAGAAGATTGCTTAAACTAATTTGAATGCCTAAACCAGAGGATAAACATGGGATTTAACCTTTTGAAAACTAGCAAACAAAATGATTGAAATTACCGATTTTTTTGGATTAGTTATGATCGATTTAAAATCTGCAAGGGTATAAAATTTTTGACTTCACGAAGCTAGCATCCTTTCATGTTTATTATCATATTCTAATTCTAATAAATGATTCAATTTAAAATCCTACTATAAAAATATATCGTTCTAAAACTGCTACAAAACTATCGCTATGGAAGGTCTAATTGAAACTATCGCTCCGGACTGTCTTATTGGAAACACAAGATGTACTGTTAAAATTCTTAACGGAAACAATTTCGAATTCTAATTTAAAGGCTGCCACACTGTCTCAAAAAAACCAAATGGCAGCTCAAAATTCTTGCATTCGCCCTCTGTCGGGAGATTGCAGCAGCTTGAACCGGTTAAAAAAGCACCGATAGTTTTGCTACGTGCCAAGGGGAGCGCTGCAGCAATGGTTGGGATATCTGAACTGGTTCGTGTTTAAATTTATTCGATAAATTTTGAACATTAAGAACATTTTATTCGATACATTTTGAAACAACATTTTTTTTATTGGATAATTTTTTAAACAACTTTTAAAGTTTAAGAACATTTTTTTATTCGATAAATTTGGAAACAACTTTTGAAGTTTAAAGAAATTTATATTATATAAATTTTATTTAATTTATTTTACTCTTTGTAAGCTTAATTTTAGACGTTTTGCAATAAATATTTCCCCTAAATTATGTGCGAATATTTTTAAGACGATTTATACAAAAATTTTCAATCACCCTTTACCTTTATTTTAGGTAAAATAATTTAGAAAACTTTTTTAAAAAACCAGTAAATTTAAGTCCCATTAAAATGTAAAAAAATTATAGTTTACAACTGTATATTGGATGAAATCATAACGATATTTATGCCACATTTTTGGTAGGGACACTATAGTTTTGGAACCTTGTTTTTAAATCTTCCAATATTTTATAAAATTCTGGGTGGGCTTCATTTGAAGCCAAACAAATAGCACCCTTTTTGTTTAAAAGAAATTTATATTCCAAGTGTACCACTTACACATCTCCTTTCGTAGCACTCAATTTCCTTTAAAATTGTTCCACAAAGTGGTTCTTACTTAATCAGACAACCAAAAAATCAGGAAAAAGATAAGAAGAAGTGAGTAAGACAAGGAAAATACACCTTATCATTGAATAAACAAATATGAGTGCCTTCATAATTTGGCTCTTCCGATCGAGGAGGCACTCCCGTTTGGGAAAAAGTTAATTAGTCGCACACACCTCCCCTTCGACATTATCGTTCCATGAAATGTATCAGCTCATCAAAACGTGCACTTTATGTGTTCGATTATAACCTCGGTACCCATAAAATATAAATAAAACCAATGCTGAGTCGAGAAATAAAATCACCTCAATTGCTTTGCTGATTGTGTCTTAAAAATGCGCGAATTGCATTTGTACAAATTTGCGACTTCATTTGTGCCTCCCCGATAACTTAAATTTAAATTGTTTATTGCCATTTCGGTGACCAAAACAATGTCTTGATTTTATTGAAACTGGTTCTAATGGGATATTAATATTAATATTTGCTTTACTTGTGGATATAGAAGCTCGATTTGAAACAAATGATGATAATAAAATGTTAAAATGGTTGTGCTCAAAAGGAGGGGTAATGAGTATTTAAACGTTTTGTTTTACTATCACAGAAAGATATTTCTCTCGTTTTATTTTCAAAATTAAATAACCCAAAATTATAAACATATAAAATTAATTAATAATACTGAAAATTAGCTCAAAAGTTCGATTGAATGATGGCCGCAGAAGGCCGTAAATCATCTAAAGTGCTGTATTCCGAAGCTGAAAGACAAACCAGTTTGTGTTATCCGGACAGATAAAGCTAATGGCTCCTACGACATTTTTCTTTTCTTCTCTTCGCTCGAGACAGAGACATTTCTGTCCCTCCATCTGAGGCGGTGGCAGTATCTGTATCCGTCGGATGCAAAGTTACTACGGCCAATTGGCCCAGACGACAGCTGGGGATGTGGGGCGAGTATTTCAGCGCTTTAAATGAGCAACATAAAAATGATTCAATTGGCAGTTTGGCTGAAATAAAAGCCGCCAACGGTTTTTCAGAAACAAGTTTCCATTTCAGCCTCAAAATTGGGCCTTGCAGTCCGCGTTTCTGTATCGTTTCGGTTTCGTCTCCGTCTAAATGCCGACTTATAAGTATAATGCGCCTTCGATAAAGACGGCGATGCGAAATGTTAAAATAAAATAAATTTATGTTACAATTAATGGCCGCGATAAATTTGTGCCTACGACATTTTAAAGTCCCCAAAGCGAGGGGCAGGGCACGGGGGACGGAACCCAATGAGATTAACACATAATCAAGCTAACATGCGCGACATTTGCATATGGAATTGAATTAAATCCAATCCGAATTGAATACAGACCCGCTTGAACACGGACTTGGCCACGTCAAGAACAGTTACAGGGGCGATTTAAAATTTTAATTAATTCGAGCGCTCAGCGCAGCGAAACTTTTCCCCAGAATTTCGACAACCAACATTCCCAGCCTCCCAGCTCCGCGAAAGGGTTAAGAACTGTAATCCGAAACCGCATGGCAAAAACTTTTGTGGCAGTGGATATATATACTGTATACAAGGCAGGACCAGGAGACACAGCCAGCCAAGTGACACAAAGTTGGCTCCGGGCTCCAGACCCAGTCAGAGTCCCAGTCCCAGTGCCAGTCCCAGTGCCAGTGCCTGTTTGTGGTACAAGTTTTCGGTTTGCGGCCATAAATTATCACAGACAAAGTCATTCGTTCCATTTCGAGTGAAGCGAGCAGAGCCATGGGCGGAGATGGAGACAGGAAAGGATGGTAGGGGGATGGGATTAGGCCCGGTGTACTGAGAGAAAAGAATATAAAATTTAAGATTAAAAAGGGTTTTTATGTATATCTTACAAGATTACCGCCTTTTTTATATTCATTCATCAAAGCTAAAGCTAAACAGTTTAGTTAAAATATCAAGGAAATTTATAGAAATCATTTCTCAAAACTATATTTAAGGCCGAATGCTTAAAGTAATCAAAATTAAGGTCACTACAACATAAAACATATGGTCTCTTTATCAAACATGCATTTTTAACGCAAATAAATATTTATAATATCTTATTTTTACTGTCTAAGTTTGGTGAAAAGCCTAAATTATATTTTACACATTTTGTTTAACAGAAAAACTACGTTTTCCCTTAGTGTAGGGCATGTGGTCTGCGTCTTCGCCGCGGTCTCGTATCTTCGGAATCACCATTCCGTTTTAAATTAAAACCGAAACCGAACGCGTGGAGGCGCATGGCCAGAAACAGAAACCGAGAAACCCAAGCCCAAGCCCAATCCCAAGTCCAAAGCCGCTTCCCAAGACCAAACCCCTGAGCCAGAGGGAAAAATGCAGGGGGAATCGAATACAAAAGACCCCAGCAGACGAGACAAAGGCCGAAAGCAAGATGGCCCATAAAGGGGCTACAAATAAGATAAATTGCATCTTGGGATCACACGCACAGGTAGAGAGAGGGACCCATTGCCACATAAAAATATGCACATGATGGCCGACGCGCTACAAAATGCGGGAGATGAGATTCCCGGCTCGAATTGCACGGGACACCACCTCCGAGTTCCAGTAATCCGAGCAGATCCCCCGAGGGCGTGGAATTTGGTCGGTGTGTTGCTCTATCTCCGGATCGAAATCAACCTGCCATTGATTCGGGCGAAAGAGTTATCCGAGCCCCATGAATGCATATCGTTTAGATACGGAAACTGGGTGATAGCTGCCGGCATATCTATGGCGTTTAGTGCTTTTCTCTGTCGCTTCGTCGAAACTCATCTGCATATCCAAATAAATACAGAGCCAGGGAAGCCAGGTGGAATGCTAATATTCAATTTAGAGGCGTCTTTGAATGGCATCAAAAGCATTTATTGCCTCTGTAATTAGGTTATTTAAAGGAGCTTTTTTTAAAAAGTGCCTTTGTTGGCAAATGTAAACAATATAAAGATATTTATTCAATTTATTATATGAATAAAGAAAACAATAGTTAGGATTATTTATCATATCAAAACAATCAGAAACTGTGGTCTTAACACCTTAAGGTAATTAATTTCCCAAGGATAATCGAGCAGTAATTTTAAGTGCAACCGAGCAGAGGATCTTCGGTTGAGTAATAATGCTTTTTAACGAGGCGATTTATAAATTGCACTTCGAATGCGTAATTTCATACGGAGCACACGCGTCGGCAGTGAAATCCCCGGGACATAGTAGCATCTTCTTCGAGTGCCACATACGTGCATCTGGGAATCTGGGTGTGAGAGTTCATTTTATGAACTGTTTACCGCCGTAAAAGTCAGTTTAATGTCCCGTTCGCAGTCATAACTGTCGCCAGCGATGGCGATGTCGATGTGATGATGGCGCTGGGCTAGCGGAAATTGCCGAGTGTCGAGCGAGATCTCCGCACAGAAGCTGCTCAGCGCCAGGATCAAATTCGAGAGGCGTTTTGGGTTCCCGTTCCCAGTTCCCAAGGAAGCACTTGGGATCGGTACTGCGGAAAGATATGGATGACAGTTCATCGTCTGTTTACAGTCGTAAATGTTGTTCAATTGCAAGAGAGAAGCAGAGAAGACACGGCAAAAAATCTATAATAACTCAGAAATTAAATGAAAAAAACTTTATTAATTTAAACTCATAAAATTTCTGATTTAATAAAATATATAAATCCATTTTATGGTTTAAAAATTTTTCCTCTTCTGCTCAAATTTCATTATATAAAATAATATCAATTCCTAAATTCATTCTAATTATTTCCTGTGCATCGGGCATAGTTTCAAATGTGAAATGCCCACGGCCAGGCAATTAAAATTATAACCAGTGGTGGGTCAGGGGTCAGAGCCTGGCACTGCCGGGGTTGGGGTAGCCGAAATAGAAGGGTAGAAGTTGAAGCCTACAGCCAACTGCCATGTTTGTGTGGAAGGCAGCACAATGGCCGTGTCTCGTTGTCATCCTCGCTCACCACACTTTACGACCTTCCCGTAATCTGACAGATACGTCACGGCCGCTCCTTGCCTGGTTTCTTCTTCTCCCTCTCCGCCGGAGTTCAGGTAACAACGGAACAGTATGGAGCCTGCACATATATCTCACAGAACGCCTTATTAAATATGATTGTATTGGGTGAAAGTCAAGAAATTCGCGCTGACATCTGTTCAAGTGGCTGCCAAAAGAAGCGGTCGGTTTAAAAAAAAGAAAAAAGAAAAGAGCCAGCAGATCGCATAAAAATTATGAGAACGGTTAGTTGGCACAACAAAATCGATAACGGCATAGGGAACTCGGTCGTCGATTAGATATGGATATGGATGTGGATATGGACAGGGAGAAGGAGAGGGAGGAGCGTCGTACGTTTTTCCCGGGAAAACGTAGGCGAAGCGAGGAAAACCTCGTAAATTCCGGCAGATCAAAACAATTGGAGTCGAGTCGGTGCAGGCGGTTATGTTTACGGCCAGAGAGTGCCAGTTGGCCAATTGGGCTCCACGACGAGATGGCGATAACCGAGGCAATTTTCAGCTCAACAATATTATGCAATATAAATCAGCAAATGGCATCGACACACACACACAAACACACGCATCCAAAATGGTGGATGGCAAGGCAAGGTGAAACGGGGGCACGGGGATGGCAAACTTTAATTCGAAATGATAACAGAAGTTCCGAAAATGTAACAAGCCACCGTGAAAGCGAAGGGCCGCCTTTTGGGCATTGTTGACGGGCAAGGAACAGGACCTGGCACAGTGGTTGTGGCATGCTCCTCACATGCCACTCGCTGCGTTATGGGTTATGAAATTCGGCAGAGGTTCATCATCGAATCAGGCAGTTTTCCAGACTGCCAAGGTCAAGTAACACATTTTTTTAATCATGTTTTTTAGAGAAAGTTTCAAGGATCTGCAATAAATTGTTTACAAATTGTAAGAAGGAAATTTGAATTAACAACCTTGAAGTTAGCTATTAAGATTTAAGATCATATAACAGGAACTTCTTCATTCTATTACATTATATTTAAGGTACGTATAAAGTCTTATACATTACGCAATAACAGAATACATTATTACTATATTAAACCACGTAAACTTAGTTCGAAATTAGTTCTATATTTTACCCCATTTTCCCCACCAATCTGTGCCACTGTGCAGCCAACAAGGATGGCTGCGTTGTACCTGAAACCAATTCGGGGTCTCTTCTCGGCTACCAACATTCCATATAAATTAGTCTCGTGGGTGCAATTTTATTAAATCAACAAAAATTTGCAATGTTGGCAACGTGTTTCTGTTTCCGCTTCTGTTTCTGTTTCAGCCTCTGTGCTAGTTTCCCCTTCAGCCCTTGGCCCCGGAAAGCAAGGGAGTCGTCCTAAGTAGCCGCTGTGAAAGTGCCATCCTCGGGGTGAAGGTGGGCTTTCTTTTTCTGTTTGGTATTTGGGAGGTTGGGTGCAGGGTTGGCTGACTGTCTGGCGCTGGGGGTGGCTCCGGCTCTGGGGTGCTCGTATTAAAAAGATTGTGTTCCATTTGAATGCGGTGCACATTTGTCGGTTGGTTTCCTGGCGGATTATTATAATATATTGAAGATCGCTTAGTTGAAATTTAGTGTTAATGTCAATGGGGTCTTATGAGCGCCATAACAGCGGCCGGATTGCCTGGCAAATGGCATTTATACACAGGTCCTGCCATTCTTTTGTGGAGTAATCCATCTGTAGGCTTTCTTCTGTCCTTGTTTGGGGCCAGGGTTGAAGACTGTTGGGCTTTTGAATTGAGTTTTTGTTTCGACAGTCAGATTTTATTTTACTTTCTTCAACAGGGACTGTAAAAGTAGCAAATTATCATGTAAACTGACCTTTTTTAGTTTCAGTTTGAGTTTTAAATAGTCTAAGATTTTATCTCCATTTAGAGAAAGTGTATACATTTTTTGGGTGACTGAAAACCCAAAAATCCCTAATTTTAAGTCGATCATAACTACGTTGAAAATGCATTAATTTCAATTCGGAAAGTTTGTCTATGCTAGTTTTTTTTAAGTTAACAAATCTGCTTACTGAATTTTAAATTTTAAGAAATCCAAATTTTTTCGATTTTTCACAATTTTAACGATGTAACCCCTTATAAAATTTTCCAAAAAAATTTGTAAAATTTTTTTTCTCCAAAATATAGCTAGATCGACTCCGCAGATGATGCTGATCAAGCCTATATATGATTTATAGGGTTGGAAACGACTCCTTCACTGAGTTGCAAGCTTCTGGCTAAAATTTCAATACCCTTCAAGGCTATAAAAACCCCTTAAAACTCCTCCAAAAACCTCTTAATTGCTTGACAGCAGCCATTTTTTTTAGCTCAACTCCCTCCACTTTCAATTAATCGAATTGAAAACTTGACTTTTCAATTTTCTCTGCCATATTGAAAAGTGAAAATTGTGATAAATGTGCGCCGTGGGCTTTAAAATTGCGCTCGACGAGTGCCTGCAAAAAGGCAAAAACTCATTTCGCCGTGTTAATAAATTATGATGTAGCAGCGCGGCGGGATGTGCAATTTTGCAACAAAAGGAAGGCTGAGGTGGGGAAAAGACAACATATCCATAAAGGCCTACCCCTGCCCGGAAAAGGAGATGGAGTCGGGGACGAGGCCAATCTCTTCCGGAAAAAGTGCCAGGGGATAAAATCAACCTGTGCATTCGCAATGAGCTGTGAGCTGGGAGATGTACCATCTGAGGAAGAGATACCATTTTCGATTGCGACTGGGATTGGGACCCTTTTTGCACTTGCTAAACAAAAGCACAAAAAAAGAAAAAAGGAAACACCCAACACACCCTTCGCAATGGCATTAATGCCATGTCCTGATGACCTGGGGGTGAGGACGCCATCGAACAGGGTGTTTTATGCCTTGTTTTATTTATGCAAAATTATGTTTCAATTAAACGCAATGCGCTCGGTAATTGGCAGCCATTTTGTTTGGCAGAAATCCAGAAATCCTGGATGGCAACATCTGCGATGCGCCGTAATTAGGCCTCGCATATGCCGCAGCATCCACGGAATTTAAAGTAGGATCAGATCCCGGCATTTGCGGCTTTGTTTGCCCTGTCAAAATATTGTAATTCTTTTTCGGCCGCGCTCAGCCCAGTGCCAACGAATTTGAATGCCATAAACTGGCAGAGTTTATGTGAGATTCGGCATTAGAATTACACGGCCGACTAACGCCATCCGCGGATTCGCCGAATCACTGAGTCGCGGAGAAGTGGTGGCTCTGAATGTGGATACAGTCATACAGCATGAATAAAACATATGCCGGGAATGGGTGTTCCAATGGATTTAAATCATGGGAACCGCCAACTGTGCGGTTTATGTTTAAAAAATTAAGGATTTCATTTTAAAAGCAATTCGAGAGAGGAAATTGTTTTTATTTTAGACTCTTTTAGGTATAAAGCATTCGATTTTTAATACAAATAAATAACTTTTAACTCCTAATTATAATATTTATTAATCTTGGGACTGTTTGCCTTAAAAGCAATTTCGCCTGGCATATGAAATAAAATATATTTCAAGCGCTGCCTTATCGCGTCGATGATCGCCTTTTGGGGCAGTTTGAGCGACACAGGAAAACTTTTCCAATAACAGCATCCAAATGTTAACTTATGCCCGGCTCCTCTACGTGCTCCGCATATAGAGCGGCGGCGACATCCGCCGTGAACCCAACGAAGCCGGCGTCCGGAACCCCACTTGCCACCAAGCTAGTCCCCATCAATGGGGCAATCTTTGGAACGCCATTTTGACGTTTTCGAAAGTTTCTTTTATTGCATACATGAGCCATTTGGGTGCCGGGGCTTCCGTTTCCGTTTCTGGCAAGGACTCGGCTCGTTGACGCTGCCATTACGCTGTCGCAGCTCCAGAAATGGGATGGGTACATCGTCTGGGCTGCGTCTTCTATGTGTTTCGTCCTTCACCCCACGTCCTTCGTCCGATTCGCACACATGTGCTAGTGTGTGCCGTAAATGGCGTCGTTATGTGTGCGCTTATTATCATAATCCGTTGAGTTGTTGCCGCATTAATTAAATTTAATTAAAGGCGTTTTGCAACATTTCCGGCTACGTGGCCACGCTGCAAATTGCAAATGCCAGGATCCTTCGGCCGAAAAGGGGAAGAATCTCCATCTATCCCTTGAGCCAAAAGTGCGAACTCTAACCCCAATCGTCCTTGCGACGAGCCATGAAATCAATTTGCGCAAAATGGCATTCGTTAATTAATATTTGCGGCAGCGGCATTAGCAAGTGGTAATTTATGCCTCGCATGGGGATATATATTAGGCAATCTATAGAATGGAGTCGATGCTAAACACATGCTCTGATATATGTCTAGGATTACTTGAGAGTAGCCATAAATTGCTAAATATTATTGCGAACATATATTAAAGTATGTCCTTAGAGGAATAATTTAATCTGTAATTAAAATTATGGTATAGGTCGTTGGAAAAGTATAGAAAATATATTCCGACAGTTTCCTAAATGCTTCATTTAAGGGAATCCAGATTTTTCACACAATAAATGTTTTAATCCATTATTGGATTGGAAATTACTAGCCCAATAAATTGTATTGCAACTCAAGCCTTTGTTGAAATAAAATATCATATTTTCTTCCATATTATAAAACCAACTAAACTCTCATTATCCCCTTCCCACAATCACCTTAAAAACATTTGATTTGATTTGATTTATTTATTAATTCTTCACTGCAGTTGTTGTTGGCTTATGCTAACGTTATTTTTCGATTTTATTTTGGGTTCGCTTCATTTGGTTAACTCATGGTTCATATTGTATTCATTCCCTTGGCCGAAATCGCTCCGAATGCAACGAAATACGATTTCTAGGTTTTATATTTCATTTTCTTATCGTTAATATAGTTTCATGCAGTTTTATGTACAATTAAGATGGCAAATATTGGGGCGCACCTCTCGATCGCTCGATCTAATACTAGGATCTCTTTAAGGTTCGAATATAATTCAGTTACGTATATGCGGGCTCTCGATTTATCGCAAATTCCGAATATTTCTGGCTGGGTAAGTAAACTGGGTTGGTTAGTAAATAGTTATCGACTTGACTCTACGTATTTATGTTCGTTAGCCATTAGCTAATATTTAATTTGATTTCGAGTTTTTGGACCTCATCGAAAAGGTCGGCGTATGGATGGGATCTCGTTGCAGTGGCCTCCCAGTCAGTGGGGGGCGGAGAGTGAAACAAGAGTTCTTTAATTGTTTTTCGCATTCATTTTAAAATCGCATAAAATTATATAATACACAATTCGTCACAACTAAACTTAAACTAAAATTAACAGAAAGTTTTAGCATTAAGGTCAAACAAAATTAATTAATTTACGCGCTAATTTGCTAGGCCATCCGAATAGTCTAAACATTCAACTTAAAGCAAACTGAAACGCAACAAAAACAGAACGGATGCGGAAGCGGGAACGGAAACGGAAACAACTGAGTTCCTCCAATCAGGTCTTGAAACAAGGCAAAAGGCTGTCACCACCCGTGAATATCACTCGAACCAAGGCAAAACAAAGGGGAGAACGCGGAAAAGATAGAATGTCCTGCAAGGACACGGGACTCTGAATACAGAAGGAAGGGCGCGGTCTGGGGAGGCTGACTTTATGCGGTAGTCGTGGTGGAGGTGTGGCTGTGGGCAAAACGTGACTTTAACTCTGACTCGACTGCATTTAATGTTAATCATACTAGATACACATACATTTAGGTATTATACATACACATATAAGTTCATAGTTGTATATATATTTGTAATATATTCTCATATATATTTGTCAATAATTGTTTATGTAAATATGCGCTATGTAAGCCTTCCGCCTCGGTTGTGTATAATAAATAGATTTTGACTTTAATCCAACTTGCAATCCGCGAGAGACTATGCTAGGTAAATTTAATTTCGGGAAGTTTGAAATCTACGTATATGGGTTCGTGCCGATCGTCTCCTCCTCTATATCCCTCCCTACTTGGCCTTATCTCCGTTGTTGCAACCTTAATCTAATACGTATTTCAGTGTTTCCTTTGTTTTTCTTCTGTAGACTGGCAGGCTCTGCGCCTTCGCTTAATCGTAGATTAATTTAAAATTTTAGTCACTGGCAAAACGACAATTTCTCGGCTTCCTCCTACCTCAAATTTAGTTTCGTTATTATTATTATTATTACGTATTTGAAATCGTGATTATGCTTTCGGGTATGTTGCATACCGTTCCTTCTTACAGCTGGTATTTATGGAAATATTTGCGCAATTCTCTGCATACTTTTGCTGCTTACATCGAATCGATCTGAGTCGAATTAAGATTAATATGGCATTGAAGAAATCATTGTATTCAAGCGTTGGTATACAACAAAATACGGCAAACACACAGTAGAGACTTTGCTTAAACAAAACATTGGAAGAGGGGTTTTCTTGTGTCGAAAACATAAACAGAAATATCCAATAAATAGGTAGTAGATACAAAACGTACGCTCTATAACTCTATATGTAAGTATCTTTAATCTGTAAGCATATCCACATATCCACATACATATGCGTATATATAGGTGTTCATAGACCGTCAAACATAGTCGAACGTGGCTTCTAAATATCGAACTAGGTTATCCTACAGCAGTCGCAAATAATTTTACACTCGAATCCATCAAGGTCCCTCCCCGCAACCCGCTCCCATTGGGAGCCGATTGAGGTCGGGCAACGGAGTTCTCTGACTATCAAAAATCGCTCATTTCGTCAATATTCATTTATATAGATCGCGTCTCCTGCTAACTCCAGCCTTAAGCATTTACCGCTATTCTAAGTAGTTCAAGTTATCCATTAATATTGCCACGTTGAGTCCCCTGGCCCACGGGCTCTTCGCTGGGGGTTGAATTGGCAGTTTTGGGGGTTGGACGCGTGGTGCGCGTTGGCGAAGGGGAAAGAAATGTCGGATACACAAATTCTCACTGGAGATCTGGAAGGAAATCGCAGGCGCTGCTCTATCACATAGACAACGGCACCTGGGGGAAACCTCAGAAAGCTTTGATTCACTGCCATTCAATCGCTGGCCCCAGCAAAGAGCCCCCGAGCCAGTGGACCCACTCGCTGGCGTGTGTGCTTGTAGGTTTGTAGACTTATCCAACTATTTACTATGTAAAACTTTACGTATTTTAGTTTTCGAGTTTATCTTCTGCTTTCTATCTCGCGCGCTACACAGAGACGAGGACGCGACGCGATGCGGCGGTGGTGGTGTGGTGCTAGTGGAGCTAGTGGTGCGGCTGGTGGAAGATGGGCTCGTTGGCTCGACGCTGGCCAGCTTAGGAGTTAACCTTGCTGACCGCTTTCAGCAGGTCGTGATTGCTCTTGTCCAGGGCGCTCATCATGCCCAGGTTGCCGCCCAAGCCGCCGCCAAGGGCGCCGGGTCCGATGCCACCGCCCACGCCCACGCCGACACCCATGCCCAGGCCGAGCTTGAGATCGTTCTGACCGACGACGGAGTGGTGCAAGTGGCCCGGATTGTGTGCGATGATCGAGTGGTGGTCCTGCGGCTGCTGTTGCTGCTGCTGGTGCTGTTGCTGCTGCTGTTGTTGCTGCTGCTGCTGTTGCTGCTGCTGCTGCACTTGCTTGTTCTGCTGGGCGGATTTCATCGTCTCCTGGGCCTTCATCTTTTCCTGCTCCTCGCGATCGCGACGCGCCTAGAGAAGGGAGAACAAGGTGGAGTTAGTAACGGTTGGGGATCTCTAAGGTGACCAAACAGGGTCCTTCTTTGAAGGCCGATATGAAATTGGAGACCTTACCTGTTCGTTTATCTCCTTGACTGCTCGCAACTCCTTCTTCAGCTTCATGCGCCGGTTCTGGAACCAGATCTTTATCTGGCGCTCGGTCAGGCAGAGGGCGTGTGCGATCTCGATGCGCCGCCGCCGGGTTAAGTAGTGATTGAAGTGAAACTCCTTCTCCAGTTCGAGGGTCTGGAACCGTGTGTAGGTCTGGCGGCCTCGTCTTCGGGGGCATCCGTTGGGGCCTGTGGAGGGGAAGAGCAGAGAAAGTCATGTCAGATGCTGTCGGGATGGTGATGCTGTCGCTGTTTTTTTTTTTGGCAACGCTTAATGAGCTGCAAAGACGCTGTCAGACAGTCGAAAATGGAACTCTGGCCCGCCTTAACGGCCAGCAGCAACACATGTCAGGCATGTCGCCCCATGATTTGTGCTCGGGGATTGAGGATTGGGGCTTGTGGATTGTGGATTCGCTGCACTGCGAATGTCTGGCTGCAAATTACGAGGCAAACAAACAGTTTTCCCAACCAGAAGGGTATGAGAGACTAGACCTGACGTCAGCAGCCGTCGCCGCCCCAGGACACGGACTCCCCGGGGTCCATTCCGGGACCTGATTCCACTGCGGATTGGCATCGCACGCAGTGCGTGGAAGGGTGAAGCAACCGGCACCGAATCGCCCAGCGGCAGGTCTCGCCCTGGTGGCCAGCCAGCGCTTTTCTTTCGATTTTCCCTGCAGCAGGCCACACATTCCTGTCTGTAGTTTTTTGTTTTCTCTTTACTTTTTGTTGTATCTGCCTTTTTTAGCAATTTTCCACGCTACCTGTGCGAATTTTTTGCGCGACGGTGCGAAGATGCGCCTGGAATGGGCACAGGCTCCGTGTTTATGTTACGGAAATCAAAAATTCGCTATCTACAAATTGCTGTCCCAGTGCCAGAGCCTAGCAGCCTCTCACTTTTAGCCGCTTGCCGTTTTATGGCTTTCATGTCTCTCTGCTCTTTTTTGCCGCCTTTGTGTGGAGTTTTTCTGCTAAAAGGTTTCGTTGTCAGCAGCAATTTTTTATGGTTTGCAAGTTGCGACTTTCCAGCGACAAAGCCGGCAAAGAAAGGTACAATTTTAACGTAATATTATGAAAGGTGCAGATTTTGTGAATCTTTCCCGGTTGCAGTTGTAAATCACTTGGATTTTTTGTTGTCGACTTTCTGCTGCATTTTTTATGAGATTGAGCAGTTGGCAAAACATTTACGGACGGATGAGCCTGTGACGGTTGAATTTACCTGAACTGATAAGCGGCTTAGCTGAGTCATGGATATTGACTTGGCAGAATGTTTTATAACAAAAATTTACGTAATTTTAGCTGAGAAAATTATATTAACTCGTGTAAGTTTTAAGGGAAACCATAATAAGAGGAAAAGTAATTGATTTAATTGATGTATTTTTATGACTTGGCAAATTAAAATTTTATTAAGGCTCAAACCTCTAAAATAAATTAAAGCATAATTGCATCCCTTTAAATTGAAATTAATTTCTCTTCCTGCGAAAGCAGTGCTATGTTTTTAATTCCCGGATAGCGGCCATAAAATGGGAAATACATTTGCTGCTTGGAGTGGACAGGACAAGGCAGAGCACAATGAGAACAGGACATAGTTAAGCGGGGAAAAGCAATTTCAATTCTAATCAACCCCCCTTTTGCGGAGTCCTGCGTCCGGGAATAGCGAACTAATCTAAATTATTTACACGCTACAATGAGCAGCTACAATTCGTCCCATAAATCACGACTCCCAGGACACACGCGCCCCTAAACAAGATTTACGACGCCCGCAATGGCCGCCGGGGCGCAGGGCGCAGGTGCGAGCGGGATGGCTGCACTCGCTCGCAGGAGCGGAGTGATGGAATCCAACATGGCTGCCGCAGTGTCTGCCTTCGCACAGGTAGACACTCGCACACACACACACACCCATGGAGAGCGGCCAGAGAGCGTTGGCATGGCAACGCCTGAGCACGAGCGAGCGGGACGGGGAGTTGAGCGAAGTGGTGAGTCGGCGCAGGCAAACCGGTATAAGCGCAGGAGAGAGGGAGAGGGTGCACAAGTGAGCGCACTCACACGTGGAGCCGAGCGAAAAGGAGAGGGAGAACACATTGAGTCATAGACTTTGTTATTGATTTTCCAACGCCGCTGCATTTCCACTCAAAAAACCATTCGAAAAGCCTTAAATCCGCTTGGGAAAAATGGAAAATCGAAGGTTTCAATTCGGGTTTCGAGTGAGTCTCGCAGAGAGCGACTTTGTGGGGGACTTTTCGAGTTCAATGATCTTTCCCAGCACCGAGAAATTCATTCAAAATATGAAAAATATTAATGGTTAAGCGGATCGTAACACTATTCTTTTCAAGATTAAGTCGACAAAATTCTATAATTCTATAAATAATAATTGTGATATTTTGTATATGGATCTACATGTAATTATTTATTTCGAAAAATTAATTTGGAATTTATCTTAAATTTTTTGTTGACGGGAATCCTTATATCCTTGTATCAAAAAATGTAAGAGATTCATTAAAACCGGTTAAGTAATTTAATTGTTGTGTTTTATTACTACAATTTATAAGCAAAGATGCTTTCTTCATAACACTTTATAAAAAGTATTCTCCCAAAATAACTTATTTATTCTCCTTGGGTATGACTCACTTTTAGTGTTTCAAATCAACAATAAATCTAAACATTTGTTAATAAACTTTTACTTTTATTTTAATGAGCACTAAGCTGCGATTACGTCTTGCTATAAACTATTAAAATTTCCATAATTGAATCCAATGTGATGACTTTCGATTGCGCACTGATCGATAAATTAGCTGAAAGCGCTTCGATAGACTTGACAAGCGCTAAGCGGCTGTCTGGGGGTTTTATTTTAATTTTTTTTTAGCCCGTCGAACCGGTTCGTTGCACAATTGCTAAGGAAAACCATTTTCCAATTAAAAATCAATTAGCGCGCCATAAATCGTGGCTGCAATTGACTGAAGCGTCGGCGGCCAGTAAACAAAACTGAATAAAACCTGCGAGCCAGAAATCTGTTTCTGGTATTCCGAATCGCGGGAAATTCCAGACGCGGTGGCGTTGTCCGCCAAAATGGAGCAATCGGCCCATGGATCGATGGGGCTATTGCATATAGGCGGAGGGAATATAGAGAGAATCCGAGAGGTGACAAAACAACAAGCTGGGGAATATCATCCCAAGGCGCCGACGCTGTCATGGGACTGAGAATGGCAATGATAATGGGTTGGGAATGGTTATGGAAATGGGAATGGTTATGGCCCAAAACCGGGGACAGCGTCTATAACAATGACATTAACAATTAAAAATATTAATAATCATAAACGTAATTGTTCAATAAACAGCGGCGCGTATAAATAAGCGCAGAAACATACGAAAACGAGACGCTGAAAAAAAACAGCGCAGACTGAAACTTATGATGACATAAAAATCATAAAAACAATTCAAAGCGTACAATAAAGATACACACACACACACACGCTGCGGTAGGGGCGACGAGGGGGCGGTAAAAAGCGCCATAGTTTGCCCCAGAGTGCCGCTATGTGTGTGTGCGTATCTGTGTGTGCATTCGAAAGTGGTTCCGCGGGGACTTGGAATTCTTGTTTATCAAGCGACACAAAATTGTACAATAAACAAACATTTCGGGTACGAGTATTTCGTGTTTAGTGTTTGGCTCCCATTTTCCCTTTCGTTTCGTTTCGTTTTGGTAAATAATAAAGAAATTTACATATCGTTTGACAAAGAACTTTGGAAACATTGTGTGGCACCGTTTTCCTCTTGTTATTTCAGCCCGACAATTAGTTAGAATTTCGATTTAGAATTTCTAGCCGGGTCAAGCTGTATACTCGTATGTATTCTGTTTGCCGGCAAATAAATTTCCTGATTTCGTTGTTGTTGACCAAAAAATAGAAACAAGAAACTTTCCCGCCTCCGGCCTTCTTTTTCCGCTTGTTTGTTGACTTTTGGCGCGCAAATTTCGTTGTGTATTTGCTTTGAGTGGAATTTGTAGAAACCGCGTGGGGCTGGCTTCTCTTTAGTTTATGGGAGTGTCTGGAGGCATATTTAAATAATGCTGATCTAGCTCAGTGGCCCCGGGAATTGACCATTTAAATGTGACTTTTTATGGTTATAACTTTTAGATAAGAAAGTCAAGATAAACTGGGGTTTTGTGAATGAAATCGTTTGTGAACTTTACTTTATACTTTTGATACATTACAAAATAATAAAAGGCACTTTAAGAAAAAATTCGATTATTATTAGAAATATAATTTTTTAGATAAGGATATTTATGGGACTTAAAGTATAATTTCAACTGAATCAAAAAAAAATCAGAAAGTGTAATTGTAAAATTCTTAGATACTTTTCACATCCTAAATCTCTTCTGTGAAATTCTCTTCATAATTTTTACCAAAGATACATATCTGTAGATGTATCGCATCCAGAAATGTGTACGCATATTTATGCCATCGTATATTTATCTCATTTTCTTTCTTTTCAGAGAGAGAAGAAATTTCACTGGCTGTGCGTATGTTTTATGCTGATTTGTTTATATTTTGTATGAATTTTCGAAACTAACTTCCCGGATGGCATGTTGAAAGATATATAAACAAACGGCAGACATTTAACATGCCCGAGGAGATATACCATCACACTCGCAATGAATTGAAGTGGGGAATGTATTTCTGGGGGTCCCGAAAAAATATTGTGATGGCTCAACAATTTTTTTTTGGAGGCAGCACAGCGCCCATTGTTTTGCGCAGACGATCTTTCCAGCATTTAGCACAAATTGCAATGTTCCCGGGTAAAATCATGAGCCATCCCCAGGGAGCGGTCCCCGGCCTTTCTCTCCGAGTTTCCCCCTTTTCCCCATAGCACTTGGAATATGCAAATGCGCGGAATTCGTGGAGCGACGAAGACTAATTAAACTTTGAAAGAAAAGCCGCTTAAACGCTGTTCTGACAAGGCTCACGGGCAACATCTGGCGCCTTTGTGTGGCTTTTAGCCGCACTTTTCAGGGGGCGAAGATGAAGAGCACAAGGGGGTGGTGGGTTGCCCTCGGAGGTGGGGCAGGTAAGAGCCGCCATTAAATTGCGCTCATGCTCGCCTCTTTGGGGGTGGCTCTTCTCGGCTCCCGGCTGCCATTGCAAATAATTTATGTTTATTAAATTTATTTAAATTTAATCAGTCGCGCAGGGAGGCAGGTTAAGAGGTTGAGGGTGGCGGTGTCCTGGCAACGGAAAAGCCTCCGCCGGGGGATGCTTCCTCTGCAATTTATGTGCAGTGTTGTTGTCTGTGCTATCAGATCTGCCACGCCCCCAGTGTACTCCCACCCCATATCTCTTTTCCCCTGCCTGACTGCTAATTGTGTGCTTAATCTTGGAAAATATATGGCAAGCTGTCGCTGTCTGTTCGAAGAGCGAAGAAAATTCCCGGCAAATGTTGCAAATACTCCTGGCTCCTGGGGGATTAATATATTCTCATCAAATATTTCACGCCATTATTGGAATTGCTCCGAGGGGTGAAGCGGGTGTTACAAGAGCAGGAAAGAAAGGTCTATTTGAGTTTGCAATTAAAACTGTATCATGCCCACAAAGGATGTAGCCGGAGTAAATAAAATGGAAAATAGCAGGGAAAACAATTCACAAGACTAAAATGTTAATTGAAATTAGAATATTAAAATTGTAAACTTAAATAAGGTGATATTCATACATTGCTGTTGAATGTTTTATGTGTTAAAAGCATCAAAGGAGAGTCTAATTTTCAATACACTTTTTATATTAACTTTTATTATATCTAAGATACTTTTTGAAATTATATTCCAATTCCCTAGTTAAAAATTTCTGAGAAATAAGATAAAATAATTCTATTTTTACTAATTTAGTTCCACTTTTCAAAGAATATTTTCCTAATGATCTAATAATAGTTTTAGAAATCAAACCCTAGTTTTTCAGACATATGAGAACCCTTCTTATCTCCAAAATATCGCAAGTAATGGATACTCTCATATGTTTTTCGCATTATCTGGCCAGAATTTTCGGATATCTGCTCTGTATTCCGGAAAGTGCAGACAGCCCTTAATTCTACGCCCGAACCATGGAGCCATGGTAACTTGGTAACAGCTCGAGTTTTTCGGTTTTCCTTTTCCCATTTTCCGTTTTCCTTCTCGACGCTTTTCCCTTTTTTGCACACAGCCAAGCCAGGGCGCTGGTGCGAGCGAGAGGGACGGCAAATAACGGCAACGGCAGCCATTAGAGCCATTCACCCTTACTGTCTTTATGGCATTTTTAATCTCGTGGGTGGTTGGCGGCACAACCTTACCTCCCACAGCCCCCCCTGCCCAGCCACGCCTCCTACCCCCACCCAGCGAAGGCATTTTTTGCACGCATTGCAAACACGAGGGTGTGATAAGACAAAATACCCGACATAAATGTGAAAAATATATGGCCAGAAGTGAAAAGGGAAAACGGAAGAAGCCAGCCGCAGAATGGGTGTTTTCCGAGGGGGTTTAAGGGGGGGTTGTTAGGCAGGGGCGCAGGTTAACGGGGTTTTAAAAGAGGGGTTTTAAATAAATATAATTTGGGATACAATAAATAAATAAATCTCTTTACAGTTAGTATCTGAAATTAAATAAATATTTAATAACATTCTTATAGACCCCTCTTTAGACATCTAACTAACTCCTCTAACTACGCTCCTGTTTGCCAGAAAGTCTTGCCAAAAGGAAGCCGGTAAAATCAGACTCTTTTTGGCCCCCCATTCAGCCCATCGCACCGAAGTGGTTCCAATAAATTTGTCGGGCCACCCGGAAAAGGAGAGAAAGAGAGAGAGAAGGGGAGCCAAGGAGGGCAAGTTCCGGGCGGGGGAGCTCAACTAATTTTGGACGGACGGACAGCTGTGGAGCATTTGTAGCGATGGCCTATAAATGGCATTAGGCGTCTAGAATTGGTAATCCGCAAGATTTTTGCAAACGGCGTCTGTGACTGGCACTTCAGCCACGTTCTTGAATTTTTCCGGGGACACGTGTCGCCAACTGACCGCAAGTCGAGCACCCCCACACAGTATCTGTATCTGAATGTGAATCTGAATCTGAGGCCCCGCCCTGTATCCGTATCTGCGCCTTTCCTATCCCGGTCTGTGAGCCGCAATTTAATTGCAAATGAAAGGCGTTTAATGTGCGCCGCTTGCGATTAAAATCGCCGCGAATCGATGCGACACAATCAACGGCCATTCAATGATCACAATGAAGTGGCGCCGCAGCGACTCTCTTTATGTGAGTGGAATTATTTGTTCGCGTAAAGTATCTGTAGCTGTGGCTGTCTCTATATCTGTATCCCTGGCTGCGGCCGTGGCTGTATCTGCAGCTTAGGGAAACACGAGTTTCGTGGGTGGTCGTTGGGTTCATCAACACTTTTTGGCTCCTTTGTTTGGCTTTATTTTTCGGAGGCTAAGAGAAGACAAAGGGCAATGGCGAAACTTCAATTGGAAGCTAGCAACAAAAATACCCTGTAACTGTAGTTATATTCATTAAGACATAAATATGGATATAACGTTATCAATTCAACAAAAAATAGGTTTTAATGTTCCCTTAAGAATTTTAATTTCTCCGGCAGACATTAAAGGAATAATTTAATGACCAAAAATAAATATGATAAATTATTCAGTGAAGCACTTCCTCATTTTATATATTCCTGGGCCACCCAAAAGTTTCTTTCCCTCCACAAAATATAAAATGTTGAATCCACAAAACTAAGATACCCGATCCGCTAAAGATAAAGGGTAGAGAAAAAGGTTTCGAGGCAGTAACATAACTGCAATTGGCCTCGTCTTGCCCTTTGGACGCCTCATTGGCTTTGGCGTTATATTTTTTTGGGAAAGGAAAGGCGAGGAAACTGAATTGAAATTGATTGCCTTCATTGGCTGCTTTTCTCTCCTTTTTCCAAGTTCATTTGGTCGTTCTATGAACCTTGGCAAGCATTATATCGACTTTTATTGAAAATACATATAAATTGAGCCAACTGCCTTCTGACTGCGAACGCATTTCGGTATTGTTTTTTGGTTTTTTGTTTGCCTCCGATGGGTTTTCCTTGCCTTTTTCGGCCCGTTTTCCCAACTGCGTTCACGGCTCGGTGCACACGGGTCCCCGCACTCGATATTTGGGTATATACTATATACATATATACTCCTATTCCTATTTGGTGAAAACAAACACGAACTTCGGATTCCCATTCCCAGTCCCATTGCCATCTCCATTTCGATTCCGATTCGAATGCAGAACTTGGGGGCAGATGTCGGCCATAACTTAGATTGCGTGGGCCGACTTGAAACGATGACGTATTAAAACGCCATTCGGGGAAGCACCCCCGTCCCCGTTCGCCCTCTCCTGTTGTAATCCCCACCACTCCATTTTCCCCCCGCAAAACGAGAACGTGACACTTAAATTCGTATAAAAAGCATCGATCGATCGATGCGGGTTCTATATTTACCTAGGCGTGCGCATAACTCATGCTTATCCCCCTCGGATGGAAATTTCAATATAATACCCGTAGCAGTTCTCATGTGTGCACTGAGAGAAAGAAATTAGCTCTAAACATAATATATTGAAAGTATTTTTATATTAATCCGACAGGAGGGCAAACCTAAACACTACCTCTTAGGTATCTTCATCTTTTCTTATAAATCGAATTAAATATTCCTCGTTTTTTCTGTGTGTACCCCCTCGCATATTGAGGTGTGGTCCTGAGTAGGGGTCCTGAGAAATTGATTGTCGCTCGCTCCCCGAAGCGCTGTGGCACCGCAGACCACAGAAACGGAGACCCGCTTATTAGTGTTTCCAATCTTGCACTTCCTTTGGAATTCTCTTGTGCCTTCTTCTGCTTTTTCGTGGCTGACAAAGTTGATTAATGGCTCACACACACACAGTCGCACTCGCAGTTGGCCCTTTGTTAATGGCTGCTCGGGCAAAGTAATTCGAGAAAATGGTGTCTGATGGCGAGATGCTGCTGCCATGCCGATCCCAGAGGAAAGTCTTTTGTCACCGACAGGTTTTATTTCCCCTATTGTTTGCCTCCTTTTCTGAAGTTTTCTCCCTTCAGAGGCACTATACGTATATGGACGAAGCTCCTCCGGCAAGGAAACTCCAATTACCTGAATTGCTTCATTAGGAGAGAGAACGAGGAGCGGAAGGATTCCCACAAAAGCCAACAACTGGAATAACGAGTTCTTCGAGGGGAGGATTTTTAAAAACACAAAAGGCCTAGGATTTTCTTTATTCAAAGGAAAATTTCTTTATGAAACTGGGATCATAAATAAAACCTCGAAATTGAAACAATACTGCCAGGAATGTAACTTTTCATATAAGTCAATTCATTGTTAGAAACTTACTGAAAGACTTATAGTAAAATCAGACAGAAACTATGATTTAACTGTCACTATTTCTTTAATAAGGTGCCATTACCTCATTTCCCAACGGTTATGGCGCATCAAAGAGAACCAAGTGCATCGTAAACACTCTAATCGCGGTGATTAATCAGAAGATGTAATAAATTTAGTCCAAGAATCGCACACAAAAGAGTGCATTAGCCGACGCCGCGAGCGACTTGTTTAATTCCGCGATTAAATTAATATTAAGTACTCTCTGTCTTCGAATTTATTACAACCGGAAAGTCGGGGGGAAAATGGTCGCAGTCACGCATTGCACGCGATGCGGAAAATGGAAAACCTGCGAAATTGTCGCACGCCAGAGCCAAGTTCTAAATAAAACTTTTGTGTAAATTAAATATTAAAGCTAATAGAAATGTGTAAAGTTTGCCTACTGATGGCTTTGTTTGTTTTCTCATATGTGCACTGCGAGAAACTCAAGTCAAAGAACTGATGAAATAAATAGATTAAAATCAATTTCTATTCATAAATCTTTTATGGCTATAGTTAATGACTTGTTTCTTGGAATTTTTATATTAAAAATTGTCATTTATATGTATAATAAATATAATCAAAAGAAACTAGATTTTGTTTGACTTTTGAACCCATTTTTTTGGGGCGTGTGAGAGGGGAATAAACTTTGATTAAATGAGCGGGGAGAGTCAGTCGGTCGGTCGGTGGGAATCGAGTCGGCAATTGTCTGTGGAACGTGTGCGCTTTTAATTTGATTTTGTCTGCGCCAAATTTACATGTCTGTCGGCCCATTCCCAGTGCCCAAAATGCGCGCCAGTCTGGCTGCCATTCCGGTCCTTGTCTGCGGATGTCGCCCACTCCGAGAACAAAACCCTTTCCCCCGTGCATCCTGATCCTGGTAATCCAAACCCCTTTGCCAATTTGCACCACTCGGGCATTAAAACCGCAGATTAACAGCCGCACGGGGTAGTTTAAAAAAAAAACTCGGAGAACGTGTCATTTCGAATTTTCCGCCGCCGCAAAACGAAAAAAATAATACAACGACACGAAACGTGCCGATAACACGGTGTCGTACTGGAGCGAGATAGGAATATGAATGGAGGACCAGAGCGCGAGGGAGCAGCAAATGTAAATACCAAATATAAAAAGAGGAAAACAGAGACCGAAAGAAAACACAGGGAATCGGAAATTAAACAAAACCGAAACGAAATGGAATTCGCTTATCGCGCCTCATAAATTAACCCTTGCCAGCCGTCGTCCATGTTCCGAGAGATGCGAGAAGGAGCGACAGGCGGCGGGGCAGACCAGATCTCCCCCAGCGGGGTCAACGTTTATCGACGAAATGGCGGATCTTCGCGCCCCCGAAACCCCTGCCAATGACATTGATCGCTGCCGCAGAGAAAATATTGAAAATATTGAAAATATAATTGAAACATTGATATTGATTCTGATTCCAGCAGAAGCAAAGTTCAAGCCAGGGTTCAAAGAGAGAGAGATAGGCGGTCGCTCTGAAACAGAGACAGAGATAGAAAGACAGTCAATAATTCAATTCCCCGGCAAGCGAGACTATCGCCAGTCGCAATTATGGCTTGTAAAATTAATAAAAATAATATATTTTATTATTCCATTCGTGCGGTTATCGCTGTGCGGGGAATGCGAATAAATCATAGTGTCTGTGTCGACGTTGGAGAGAATTAAGCGGTTTGTTTTAGAAAATCACTGAAACACCAGCTATAGAGGCTACAAATATTTCAATTAAATGCTTCCATATTTTGTCAAAACTATTAATCCAAACTTGACACGCAACTATGAGTGTTTAACAATTAAAACTTGAGGAGACTATTAAATACATTTCAATTAAGATGTAAATTATTTTACAATAATTATAAAGACACTTGGCATCTGTAGATATTTTTCTTCTCTCTTCAGAAACCTTAATTTCCCAAGTTAGCTAGCCCCTAAACTAATTGTAATTATAAACCTTAAGCAAAAAACCACCAGCCGCAAATCTATGCAGAATGGCAAACTGAGACTCGGTGAGTTAATTACTTGTCAAACAGCGGCTGTTAGTGCTGTAAATTGCCCGAATGACTCCGCTCAACGCCAACGCCAGTGATTTATTTTCAAAACAAACACCAGAGGATCGCCAGTGGCAGTTGCCCAAGGGAGATATGGGGGCCTGGGGACTTTAACCAGCTCCAATATCAAACGATCTGTGACGCCCAAAGCCGAGCCATGGCACGTACTTCTGCTCCGATTTCAGCCCTGTTCCAGAGACTAAAGACCAGGGAGGCCAAGGGACCCAAAGACCGACCACAAAACCAGACTGCTTGGACACTGTCCGCAATTTGTTCGCCCATGTTTTCGAGAGCAATTAAACGGCTCGCAATTACATGCCACACCAAAAACAAAGGAAAAGGACAGAAAGAGAGAGAGAGAGAGACAGAGGGGAAGTGTTTAATGTCATTGCGGGGCCACAGTGCGTATGCGCAATGCGCACTAATATGGTTGAATTCATTTGCTAATCGATACGTCCTTTAAAAAGCCATTAGCAGGCTTCTTTTATGTTTAAAGTTGAGAGTAATAAATGCAAATTTAAAATAAAAATAAATATAAAATTGCAATATTACATGTTTATATTTATTCTATTTAGTAGCGCAGTCAAAAACATATACTTATTCGATTCAATAAATTACAATACCAAACATTAACCAATTAATAAACCCATTTTACTTCCCGATTGTTAATCGATTACGTGCCCTACTCAAAGACCCAACTAATTCGAAAAACTACAAAGTGAGCAGCCATTAAGTCGAGTGAAATGTGAATGGGAATCTAGATGGGAATCTAGATGGGAATGTGAATGCGACTGTGAATGCCGATTAATGACCGCCCATTGTAAGCCGCAATTGACAGTGGCTACCCGTGTTTCCAACTAATTAAATGGAACATATAGGCTATGGCTATGACTATATGACGGTGATTCGCCAAACAATCAACGCCATTATCGCGCCCATAAAACGGGGGATCGGTAGTCCACAAAATAACATCACGATCGTTATGCACGGCGCAAGACCATGCGTAAAATCGTAAATAGATCATAAAACGCCCATAAAAAGCCATTTAACGAGGCCCACAAGAACGCAGATCGACGTCCGCACAAATCGATCAATCGAGTGAGTGTTTCTCCCCTGTCACCAGGCGAGATGTACTCCAAGGTATTTGCTATGGACAGCAGCGGTTTGTATTTTGGGGGGCCCTGACGATAGCAAATACTGATTTACGATCCCGGGCGAATACTTGACATGAATTTCGGCTGCAACTTTCACGCAGCCGAGGGATATTAGCATGGAGAGGCGAACAGTTGCCGGCTGCGATGTCTAAACCTTTTCATAAACTCGTATTTGCCGGCAAATGACTCCGATAAACAATGCAATTGTGCATTGAATAAGGCAGGGACAGAAACAAAGGTTGAGGGATTTATGACAGGACAGCAGGAGCTATGTGACGAATGCATTTCGCCGAGAAGGGTTCACCGAGGTGAAAGTAGCAGAGAAAGAAATACGCCCGCAGCAGGTAAATCATATTTCTCAAGGCCATTCGGCCAGGCTCTAAAAAAAAAAAAAACCATCATATTCCACGGATTACCCGCAATCCTGGGCCCATAACCCATTGGTTCAATGCCAGTCGGGGAATTAACTTCAAGGGTTTCCGGTTAATTGCGGTACTTACCGTTGAAATCGCCGCAAACGACTCGCTCGAAGGGACTTCCCATCCAGTCTGAAATTAAAGAGAGAGAAAAAAGAGGAAAGCAATTAGCTTATGGGTTTTCTTTGATATTTTTTTACTACAAAACTAAGGAGTTATGTGTGCTCCCCATGTGCTGTTAATGCGAAATTCTTCGCCAAACAGCCTTGAGACCCAGCGAGACCCGCGACGATCCCTCAAATCATGTCCACTGCCCCCCTGGCACTTCCCAGAGGTTCCACATGGCAGCCTTCATAAACCACTCAATCGAGCCGTTTTCAATTTAGTTGTCAGCGCCGGCCACAAAAAGCAGAATTAGCCGGGCCACCGGACCACCGGCCGAGTGAACCTCCTCTGGCCAGTTGAACCGGCTCCGCTTTAAGTAGACCACGCGAGATGGCGGAGATGGGGAAGGAGATATCTATATGCTGGGGACTCTCAGTGAGTAAGGAGAAGTGTAGCAGCATCTGGGGGAGATGACCGAGGAGCAACGACCAGAGACGTCGGCTCCTCCTAATTAATAAGCAGATGAAGCTGCTCGGCATCGTTGGCGCATTTTTAATTAAAATACACAAATTTCTGTGCATTTGCCTTGTCGCTGTTGCCACTTTATTTGACACACGAACGGACAGACAGACGGACGGACAGACGGGCAATCTCTAATATGTACAAGATTCTGCAGGCCGAGACTTCTTTGTCGCTTCGATGATTGCACAATTTATGGACCAGACGCTTCTTATCTGGCCAAGGCAGTGTTCTGTCTACACATGGAAAATAATCGTAGATGTACGAAAATATAATAATAAATAAACTTGCATTCGAAGAGTTTTAAATGGAAAAGTGATGCAACTCCTAAAATATCAATGTATTTCTACTGATTTTCTCCCTGTGTACTCCTTCACCCCCTTTTCTTGGCCATTTTCTTCGTCTTGCCACCGCACGTGCTGAGTTTGCGAATATCCCAAGACGGGAAAAGCTTTTGCCATTTTCATGCTTTGTCGGGCTGCGCTTTTCCAGATAATTAAGAAAAGTTAACCTCTTTGCTTTCTTATCAGCATAATCAGGTGCAGGCGCGCCTTTCCTCCCGTTATCCCCGTTATCCCAGTTTTCTGCTGGCTTTTCCACGCCCCAGCCCGGCGGCAACATGCAACATTGTTGTTGATGTTGCTGCTGGCGCAGTCGGTGCAACGATGTGAAAATGAAAATTCATTCAGACGCTTTGGCGTAAAATATTAAAATTCATTAGTTAAATTGCATTTGGCAAGCATTCAGCTGTAAAACGTTGCTGCAGCAGCGGCAACAACAACCATTGCCGTGGCAGTTGTTCGTGTGTCCGGGTCTGTGTATGTTTTTTTTTTTTTTTGGGTGGGTTCGCAGGCTTGGCCAAGTGAAAGCCAAGCGCTCAGACTTTTTGCAAGAGGGATTCTCACATACATACATATGTATATATGTATATGTGCAGTTTATGTGCAACTTTATGTACAGTATCCGGATTTTTGGGGGGAACGAGGAGGAGAACCCGCTGCGTCGACGTGTCGCGCACTTGGCTGCCATAATGGCGTCATGCTCGTATTTACTTTCATCGCCGCCAGTCGCGTCGTCTATGATCTCGTTGACAATTTTATCGCTGTGGCGCTGTGAGCGGGAGATATGCAAAATATTTCATTGTGCGAAATACCGTTTATCTTCCCGGCCCGGGCTTCTTACTATTACCAACAGGTTTTGGCCAGCAAATCGCGTCTATCTGTGTGTATTGGCCAAATGGGCGTGTTGAATACCTTTATTAATGCATGTGTTTTCATAATTTCATCGGGCTAAAATAGTGGAATTGATATTTAATCTGCATAGATTAATCGGAGCGCTGGTTATCGATTTGCTGACACCCAGATCTAGCTGAAAATGATAATTTCCAAAGGCTCGGCATGTGGTTTAGTTCTTTTATTTATTTATATATTTACTTTGTGAACTTTGTAAGTTTTTGACTCTGTTTTTAGAGCTTTTAAAAAATGATCCTCATAAAATTACCACCTTGTTTTCGTTTATTATTTTGAAATCTGTCTGCAGGCCCATCGATGGATAATTACTCATACGAGTTAATGCACATGCCTGGGCCATAAATTCAAGTGAAATCCCCCGGGTTCTCGAGTAAATACATCTCTCGATCTCTGCTCTATTCCGCCGACCGATGTGCAGTCTATAACTCTGGCCAATTGACAGTCTATTCATATGCCGTCCGCCATTAATCAGGAGGCGTTCAACCCGCGGTCGGGTGGCGGAAAACCGAATTCTCTCAATTTCTTGTGCACTGTGGAAATGGCAAATAAATCTGCCCGGCAGAAATGCGCGAAAAAAAGAGCGAACGGATCGCGTAAATTAAACTGACCCACATAAATTTGGAGGCGAGTTCGCTCGTACTACGTTAGCCGCATAAAAAGATACACTTTTCGCCGTTGTATCTGTGCCTGTATCTCTAGCCGTGGCTGTATCTCTCGGCGAGTATCTGTATCTGGATTTCGTATGCGCGGAGCACACATCCCAGGCTTTTTTTCTGTGTTTCTGTGCGCGGGGCAACCTTGAGGCTATTTAAATTACAAATCGACGACAGACAGACAAGCGAAGCATTTTTCAAACTATTTTCATTTTTATTTACTGCCAACTTTTTAGCTCTTCGTTCATTTCGTTTTTGGATACGTTTGGTATTCGGATTTGGACTCGAATCGCTCTGGAAGACTGATGCGAAATAAACGACTTGGAAGTGCCCCAAAGTGTTCATTATGAATTGGAATTGGCGGTAAAATGGCGCGGGAAATGGGAATGCCATTGGAAAATGTTTGCCCCACGTATATCTATTGTTTATAGGAGCTGTGAGGGTATTAACTAACAATTTAGAACACTGCACGTGGAAAAACAAGATCGGAAAACTGGGAATAACACATTCTTAATGTAGAAAGAAAGGAACAGATTCGATAAATAATTATAATATAATTATATAAGTTAAACGCTAATCTACATTTATCTTATCGTATTAAAAAAAAAATACATTCTTATAGCCTCTTTAGATTTTGTTTATCTCTGTGTATAATACAATGATTTATATGTACACAAAACGCTTTAAGATCGATTCATAGATCGTAAAAAGGAAATTGATTTAAGGTGAAATGTACATGTTTATTATCTGTGGAGTATATAGTTTCTTTCAAGCTTTTTAGAATGTGTTTTTCCGCTGTGTAATTGGTTTGATTTATATCAAAAATGTTTAGTAATCGGTTCTTCATTTAAGATGCCTTGTTTCCTCGTAAATAATTTAGGAGATCTGTAAATTGTTGATTTTCCCTAATACCAAGTGTGAGTTTCCACTGATCTGACATTCACTTTAAAAATTTGTTTGATAGAAGCAATTTTTCCACCCTTATATTTATATATAAATGTAAAGCTTGACTCACCTGTGAGCGTCATCCAGGGATACCTTGGCAGATCGGCAATGCCGGCTCCGCCCGCTCCACCTGCGCCGGGCATCACCCCGGAGGCTGGCTGGGTGCAGGCATTGCCCAGAGAGTCCACGCCGATCGCTCCGGCACTGGCCGCGGATACCGCCGATGCGGCGGCTGTGGCGTGCTGATAGAACTGGGCGAACTGCGCGGAGGCCGAGGCAGGTACGCTCATCGACTGGTAGCTGTTCATCACGGTGTCCGTGTACCTGCTGTGGAAGAGAGATGGAGATTCGATTAGCCTCGGGAACATGTGTGTGATCCCTGCTCTCCTCACTCTGACTCCTGATTCCTGACTCTCCCACTCCCTTCCAGAAGTCACATGCTAATGAGCCGCTGTGCCCTGACCATTTGCATGCCCCCTTCTGCGGTCGCCTCTAATTGCCCACTAATCCCGAACACGCCCACGCACAGCAGGACTCACTGTAGCCAGCGTACAGTGGACTAATATGCAAATGGCCGCAGCGGAAGGTCAGACTGCGTGCGAATCTTGTGGGCACCGCAGGCTGCTCTAATTTGCCGGCTTTATGGCCATTCGATATGAATGGCCAGTGGTCAGGGACCTGAAGGCCTGGACCCTGGAAGCAGGATCCTGCCCATAATTAGAGCGCATTCGAAACGGATTTGTGGCTTGCGGTTTATGGAGATTTAAACTCAAGGTTTCGACAGGCATTTCCGCTTGCCCAATCGAGAGCAAGCGAAATGAATTCTCGGAAAGATGATTTTAAGTTTGTTTATAAAGAGGAAGCTGTCTTTATTACAAGTTTGAAAATGGGAAAGTTGAGCAGGCCAGGGAATCGACATGTTAGTTGTCATAGTTTTTAAAATAAATACTAACTGAGGTTGCCCCAAATCGATATAATACTCCCTTCTGTTTCATTAGAGTTGCAGGTTGCAGTTGAATTTTACATAAAAGGATAAAGGGATCAAAGATAAAAGTTTGCATTAATATGAATTTTAGGAAATCAAAAGTTTAAGCATTATTTAATAATAATTAATATTCATAGTCTTTTGGCAGAAATTAAAAACGAATTAGAGAATTTAATATGAAAATAATTAAATGACTTTAGCTATTAAAAACCTTAAATTGATATTTAATTTTAAAACAATTTTGATTGTTTTTTGAATTAAGAATTTTAAATATTTACTTTAAGAGTTAATCATTCCGTAAAAACTATTAGAAGGACTTTAAAGATTTTCTGGTTTTAATTTAACAGGAGATTTAATAGATTTGTTTCTTTGTCCCCAAGCATTTTCGACTCTTTGAGCCCCAACTCACCTGCACGACTTATCTTCCAGTCCAGAGAACCCGGCCATTCCGGAGAGTCCTCCGTGGCTGCTCGGGTGATTCGACACGTACGGATACATCTTGCTGGTGGGGATGGCAAACGAGGAGCTGGCCGCGGCGGCGGCGGCTGCAGCTGCGGCTGCTGCGGCAACAGATGCGGATGCCGCTGATGCGGATGCGGCGGAATGCGACGCGGACACGGATGCCGCCGATGCGGAGGCCCCGGATCCCGGCGAGTTGTCGTTGAGGCTGCGGTGCAGCGAGGAGCTGCCAGAGGCCGACGGCGATGGGGAGCAGCTGCTGTCGCCCGCCGAGGGAGGCGTTAGCAACAGTTGCTGATGGGCGTGGCCGTGCGAGGCGGCAGCGGCTGCGGCGAGCTTGTTGATGTGGTGCTGCTGCTGCTGCAACTGGAGGGCAGCGGACAGCGAGGAGTACTGGTGGTTCTGCTGGTGGTGCACCTGTGCCTGCTGCGCCTGCTGCGCCTGCTGCTGCTGGTGCTGTAGATGCTGCACCTGCTGCTGGTGCTGTTGGAACGGCGACGAGGAGGAGACCGGCGAGTGGGGCGACTGGTGGCCCAGGTGCTGACTAAGCTGGCTGGGCGATAGTGATCCGCCGGAACCGCTCAGGTTGACGTTGTTGTGGTTGCTGCTGCTGCTGGGGCTGCCGCTGCTGTGGTTGGTGTTGCTGCTGGCGCTGGTGTTGTTGCTGTGGCTCACGGCAGAGGCGGCGGCGGCTAGAGCGGCGGCTACTGCTGCAGATGACGAAGTCGGGGGGGTGGTGGTTAGGTGGTGCGAACTGATAAACGGCTGGAACTGTGGATACTTTGGCAGCATACTATCGAAAACAAATTTTGACATTGCACATAGTTTTCTGCTCTCTGGCCGAGGATCGAATCTTCGGATGGCTTTCTTTGTTATTTTCACTCAAGTTCTTTTCGTTGTTTCAACTTCGGTATGATTGGCTATGTTTTTGGGATTGAATATTTCGGTTTAAGACATTTTAAGCGTTCTTTAACAAATTTTGTGCGAATTCAGCGAAGGGAAAAGGAGCCAAAAGTTGGTCCTAAATGAGTTCTGAAGGTGTTTTGATTTTGTAACCCTTTGGGAGTTAAAAAATTTTGATGACAATGCCAACGGAATTATATTATAATTTTCCTGACAATATAAAAGGCATTTTAGATATTTTTTCAAAAGGGTTTTACCTATTATTTAAATATTTTATGTTTCTGAAGATACCAATTCGTGATTAATTAACTAGAAGATACTATCTGCCGAAAAGTTATAATATGTATCATATATATTTATGCCAAATCGTTTAAATTTAAACCTACACCTACTCAAAAACAAAAAACTATAAACTATAATGACATAAAATCTGATGATCTCTTTGCCCTTTCAGTATCTCGATTATCTAAATGACTTTATAATCCATAAGAAACCTAATTAGAAAGGACCATATCTGCCCGATCAAATTAAAGTTTAGTGGCAACCAACAGTCTAAAATTGATGTTCTAAACTCCCGTCTTGATTTGACTTTACTGCCTTAATAACCCAATGGAAACTACAATGAAATCACTATATAAATCACCGCAAATTGATCAAATTAAAATGTACTAAAAGCTAAAATAAACTTTGCCTCTCATAAAAGTGTTGCTCAAAATGTGATAAACAAAAAGAAACAAGGGAAGATGGAAAATATATACTGCTTATAAAAATTGCTCGGAAAGCATAAAAACGAACATTAGCCAAATTGAATATGTTTAGACTGAACATAAATCTTGCGGATGGCGAGAAGCAGAACTCAAGTGGAAAATATATAAAATCCTCGATCTGCGTATACTTTTCTTTCAGCTTTCAGAGTTTTCCCAGCACAATGCCAAAGGGGTTAGTACGGGTTAAGTTTCCCCGGTTAAGTTTAATCTAAGATTGCAAGTAGTTAGTAACTTTTAGGGATAGACATTACGTTGAAGAGAGATACGAGATAGAGATTGGAAACTTTGCCCGATTTTAAGCTACTTTCTCGTTTCGGAGAATTGGGAAATTGCATTTCGTTACCTTTCTCGGGTTTTCTCTAGCGAACTTTTGGCGAGCAGCTTTTCAGCTTTTCCGTTTTCTTTTTTCGCTCGAAACTGGCGAATTCACAACGAAATTTGTTAAATTTGCATATGGTCTCGGGTTACAGCCGAGTGTTGTTGTGCCAGCTGCTGCTGTGTGTGAGCCGTGTGTGTGTGTGGTGTGGGCCAGCTTTATTTGTTGTGAAAGCAATTAAAAGGCGGCCATCAATTACGCGGAATTTTGAATGGTCCAAGTGCCGGCGGGATTTCGTACGTGTGATTTATAGGCGCGCGATCTGTTTTTTAATGGCACTCTTATGTTTTTATGGTTTTTTTTTAGGACCTATCGAGTGTGCGAGTCTGTGAGTGTAGCGTGTGTGCGCCTGTGGAGAAAGGCTTTCTTCGTTTCGGTTTAATTACTTTGTTTAAAATGCCATATCGAACTCAAACTCGAACTCGAACTCTGCGGCCCTTTTACGATGTCAACTTTATGGCTTTTTAATTATTATGCACCGCACACTGAGAGGTATAAAACGCAATGTTTTGACAGTTTTTCGGTTTTCCGATTTTTCACTTGGTTTTCCGTATCGCTGCTTGTGCGGTACCGCGTTTTATGCGCTCTATAACTGTTAAGTGACAATAAGCCGGTGGATCGGAATCGGAATCGAAATCGGTGAACGCAATCGTAATCCGGAGAATCGAGAGAATCGAAATCGCTGAGTCGGGAGCTGAAGCCAAGAGTGGAGCTGAGTTCCGCAGACACTACTGCGCGCCACGATAATAAATATTATAATAAAACGAAATTTTTAAAAGAGTATAAAAATTTCGTGTAATTGGTAATTCTTGCTGCCGGCGCAGGCAGCGACGCCAGCGGAGGCAGAGACCGCAGCGGAGCGGCGACGCAGCGCTTTGAGTCGTTGGAGACTTGAGTTTTTGTCTGTCTGCGGATGGGATTTGGATTTATTTATTCCTCGCTGGTTGTGTTGCTGTTGCCGTTTTTTGGGGAGACTACGCGGCGAAGGCCGAGCGTTGTGGCGTTACGAGCAGCGAAACGTTTATGGCGCAATACAAAAGCCATGCGAGCGTTCTTATGGGCAACTGGATGCTGAGTTTGTGACATTCATTTCGAGCGCACACAGACATGCGGCCAACGCAGCTCTCACTCAACGCCGACTGCGGGCAATAGGAAAGATGGCAGCGTCACACTCATACGCTCGTCTCGCTCCCACTCGTCGCTTTCTCGCTTCGAGCGAGCTGCACGCCGTCTGCTCTCCCGCTCGAGCGCATGATGGCCGCCTCGCTGCTTCCGCTCTTTGAGTGAGTTGCCGGCCGTTGAGTGCGTTTTTAGTGCTCGCTTAATTTTCATGTTTATAACGTGAGAACTCATTCGCAGCTGAGCGCAACTACTTTGAGCCGCCCCGAGTGAGTGGAATGCTTTTTTAAGTGTTTTATGCTTTGTTTGGCAAAATGTTATTGTTGATTAAATTACCCCGCATTATTCATGCTGAGTACGAGTGCGGGCGAGTGAGTCGGTGGCTCCTGAGTGAGTGCTTTCCTATACAAATTAGCCTGAAATTTGTCTCGGTTTTTTTATAGCCCAGAGAAGAAAAAACACTAAAATTACGAAAAATCCATAAATTCGAGAGATGAAAAACGCCGACGCTGCAAAATATTCGCTCTTCCTCTTCCATTTTTCGGCCGCCGCCTTTTGTTCCTCTTTCTCTATTCCTTTATTCTCCTTTCTCCGCTCCTCTCTCCCCGCCTTTTGCGTTTGACGCTGGAATTGCTGTTATGACATTTTTATGAAAAATTTCAAATTTACGACTGAAATTGGACAACAAAAACAGACATTTCCCAACCCCCTCTCTGTGTCCTCTATCGCTCTATCTCTGCTTCTCTCGTTCTGCAAAATAAAGCGAATCTGCAATTTCTTAACTTCTTCACTGTTTCAAGTTTGTTACATCTTGACAGGACTAGGTGGTGGGAGTGGGAGCGAGAGGAGGCGGAAGAAGTTTTGTATAAAAAATATATCCATACATATGTACATATATTTTTCAAAATAAAACAAAAGATTTGTAGATTTAAACCATTTTAATATTATCGATAATTTGTATTATGGAAAAAGAACAATTATTAAAATTAATTTGAAACATAAATTTACATCTGAAATGATAACAAAATCAAGAAAACATATTTACATATATGTTTGTACAGTTTTAAATAATTAAGAAATAAATTAATGAATAGTCTATGGTTATCTATGGATTTTTGTCCAAAATGTTTATTGTTTATTCTTATAGAAACAACAAATATTTTAAAATTTAAAGACATAATTATCGTTTTTATTTTGCTATCAGGAATTATTTGTAAGCGTATTTATTTATTTTTTATAATTTCATTTACCATTTCTTATTCTAAGAGTATTTACTTAGTTTATAAATCACAATATTTGTATTTCTTTTTTATTTAAAGAGTATTATACTCGTATATTTAATTTATTTCCGCTTAATTATGCTCTCTGCACCTCAAATATTTATTTCGATTTAATTATCCTCGTAAGCACCTGTCAGTTTTACGGGCTTCTCGCCTGGCTAATAGTACCTTTTATAATTGACTTTCGCGTAGTTTTATGGCCCTTGCCCAAGTGCGATTGCCGAATCCTGGGCGATAACAATTGAATAATTGATCAATCAGCGGATTGGCTAAACAATCAATTCTTTTTGGCACACTGGCTTGTTAAATTTTGTTGGTTTTATGGCCCAGAGGAGGGGTTTTCGAGGCGGACACGGCGTTAACGGTCGGGCGAGTGCTTTAAAATTAATTGCTCATAAATTCCAAATTAAACATTTTGCCACACTTTGGTTCATGTTTATGGGTCATACGGCGAGTGCGAATGAGTGGCCGCACTGAGTGCACTCAAACTGACTTATGCACTGCGAAAAATATCAAAATATGAATATTCCTCGAAATAAAATTAATGCATTTTTGGCTTAGTTATTACACTTTTTATTATCATGATTATACAAAATTATGGAAAAATTCTTAATGATCGAATTAAATACTGTAAGGGTATACAAACTTCGACGTGCCGAAATAATAAAAACCTTTCTATAAACCATTTAATTAATGTTTTTAGGAAAGAGTTTTCTTTTTAAATAAATAGTTTAAGTAGAGATCTGTACTTATTATTAATTGTAGCTATGTAGTCCTACGCATTTTGTGCATTTTCCTTATGGTTTTTCTCAGAGTGCACTCAGATCTGCAGCCACTCACAGCGGGCTGTGATTTACTGCCCTTGCCGCGGGGTTATGGGCTACGAGATGTACGGTATATACATACATATACGGGATATATATGGTGCGGGCTATAAGACCGTGGCAGGTGGGCCGCCCAACGACCGGAAAAATGTAAAAGGCCCATTTTGATAATCAAAACAAATAATAAAACAACTTCGCACGTTAGTCTGCTCACTGCTGCGGCAACAATAACAAAAAACAAAGAACAGCCCATTAAACGATAATAATCGTAATAAACTAATAAAAATTGAAACTGGGTGAGAGTGGACGAGCACTGAAAACACACCAAAAAGAGTAAATAAATAAAAACAGAGTAATTTTCAGTAATAAAACACTATTTTCAGTTGGAAGTTTCGAGTGGAGTTTCGCTTGGGTCGGGTATTGTGTCACATTTCTGGTGGTTGGGATTGCGTGCGATTGTGATCCTCGGAAGCGTTAAACAAAAGCGGAACGGAACGGAACAAACCATAAAAGAAACAGCTCCGTTGTGCGTATATGCTGTAATCTCCCGTGCGACAGGTTGTATCTAAAATAAAGTAGGCATAAAAAGAAGGTAGACGCGTGCAATGAGAAACACTTGTAAAACAATAAAGGCACAAAAAATATGTACGGAAGTGTGGGGCTAAAATGAAAGGGAATAAGTGTAGAAAGTTATTGGATTTTTATGTTAGAAGACAACATTTTACTATTAACTTAATAGTTTTAAAAGTGGTTGTAAATTGTATTTACGTAGATTTAATTTGTAACATAGTATCCTTACCTTTAAAGCATAAAAGGTCTTTTTTAATTTAATTTTAATTTTCTATATTTCCATTGACAATTTGTTTTATATAAATTACTGAAATACAATTACCATTAAAGGAACCATTTTAGTAGTATACCTTTCACACTTCTAAACTTTATTATAATTTTTTATTAATTTTAAACATTTTATGAAACTAAACATAGATTTAATATAAATATTTTCCAACGCTTGAATACTTTCTTCTTCTGTCAAATTGTTTTTCCATATTTATTTGTTATAAGGTATTCCAAGGTAAATTGCAACTTCTGTCCTAACCTACAAGAACAGATAACTAAAAAATCTATAAAATTAATAAACTTCCAGCTGATTTTGCTTTCATCCGCTGGTTCCCACAGCCCAAGCTGTAGAGCTGGAAACTATTGCCTTTGCGATTTCGAGTGCGGATCGTAAAAGCCGCTAGAAGACAGGCGTAATTGCCCATAAAAAGACTGTAAAATATTTCGGAGTGAGTAATGAGACCGGAATCAATTGTCACTCGCTGCTGTGAATCAATGGCATTGAGTGAGTCTCTCCGGCCTGAGTGAGAAGTGCGGCTCAGAATGGGAATAAAACCCGCTGCACATCAAGTTCATTCCCTAATTTGATACACTTTTATGGCCCCGGAGTTTATGGCTTGTTTGGCGGGCTTGTGCTTGTGGTTTTCCCCGTCTGCCGATCTGACGAATGAGTTTTCCGTCGGACGACGACGACGATTACTAAATGCCTTCTCACGCAATCATTTTTTAATCCCCGATGCGGTCGGGTTTATGGGTCACCCCATCACCCGGCATCCGGAATCTGGGTCTCTGTGTCATATCCCATCCGCACGGAGGCGATCTCGAGTCACCTCCGAATTACTCAATAAAAATTATACGAGTGTCTGTCTTTCCGTGTTTTCCTCTCCGTTTTTACTGCGTTTTAATTGCTCTAATGACACACTGGTTTTTTGTAAAGTGTGTAGGTAATAGATATAAATGTTGGATATAGTCAACAATGCATAAGGTGAATGGAAAAGACCAGAGGTCCTTAAATTGAAGGGTCTAGCTCTAGGCTATAAACTTAAGTCATGCACTTACCGTTAGGGGATATGTGTCAGTATCTGAAAGTAGAAGGATATATAATTATTTTTAGCAATTTTGGTTAATTTAAAATATATTCCTTTCTTAAATTTATACAATTTATGAAATATTTCTATGGTCTTGAAGAATCGACAATGTTTCTGCGCATTTAACGTCAAGCTATACTCTACGTTCTATAATAAATACACGTAAACAGTCCGTCAATACTAAAACTGAAAGGTTATATTTAATAAAAATGGATATAGACCCGACAGAAACCTATGTCGAGAGGATAAAGAGAACGGGAACATGGCTCAACCCCTTCCGGCTTGCTAGATACGTTTTTGAGAAGGGTCAGATACTTGCAAATGAATTTGCAAGAATCGCAACTTCGTGGCAGTGAGTAATTGTTTACTATATATTTTTTAGATAGTAATACATATCATTGTCTATTCCAGATAAGACTATCATCAAGGAACATTACTTGATTAAAAGGGACGCCTGTATAATTTGCTTGTTAATGCTCAATTTAATAATTTCCTGCTGCTCTGCAGCTCAGCTGTCGTGAGTTAAAACCGCTCATTTCTAGTAAATTTTCTTCCTGAAATTTGTGTATTCTGCTTTCTTTTAGTAATTTCTTGGCCATCTAAAATTCAAGGGTGATCAATGTACAGGGACAAGTCTATTCATTATCGACCAGTGTATGCCTGAGGTTGTCACGGTACTGTACTGCAGTGTACTGTACTGTACAGTAACTAAGACTGTTCAAAATTTTAAAGCTTAAAGTTTGAAGACATGAAGCCTTAAAATCTCGATAAATATTTGGCCAGTGTAACCCTTATCCTAAAATATATTATATGTTCTTTTAGTCAACATTTTAATTTCATAATTTAAGCTGAGCAAAAAGAAACTAAATCTTTATTAAAATTAAAATGAAGATTAAAGAAATTAAATGACCGGTCAAAAAACATTAAAAAAATTTTTTTTCTATATTAAAATAATTTTTTTATCGAGCTTAATTTTCATCTCTCTTCCTTTAGTTAGTTCTACCCTAATATTTTTATATATTCTTAATAATTAAGCATATATTTAGTATCCTCTACTAAAATAACAAGAATTAAGTATTCCCCTAATGGTTTCCTTGGCCCTGATTTAGCTGAATGGCAAGGGACAGTGAAAATGTGGAAATTCGGAGATTCGGAGATTCGGAAAAGTGGAAGTGGAATGACGAGCGTGTTTTATAGGCCTCAACAAGACATTAAAATACACGCATACGCCCCGTAGGCACGGGGTGGCCATTACGTTACCTGCGGCGGTGGTTTTTCAGTTTTTCCCCCAGCTGGAAAACCGAGAGAAAAGCGAGCTCCAGAGAGCTGGAGTGAGAGCAAGAGGGAGAGAGAGACAGCGGAGATGGGCGATGATGGGCTCGCTGCGAAAGGAGATTTCAATATCATAAAAAATCGTATTAAGAGAATCTCATATTGGGAATCGTAAAGTTTTTACGACCGTTTAATGGACTCTTGCAGTAAGCGTGAGTATTTACGCGCTGCTTAAAAGCGGTAAAATATGGCCAAGTGGTGTCGTGGGACACTGGCGGGATGCGGATGCGGATGGTGCTGCAGAAAATGCAGAGGCTGATGCAGATGCGGATGGAAAACTTCAATTAGAGACAAAAAGCGAAATGGTCATTCGATTACCGGAAAACTCCAACTCCTTTCTATAACGGCGCCATCTGTCCGCCGCTCGCCGAAGCACTGCGGCCAAGCAGTGCAAGCAGTGTTCATGCGTCCTGACTAAGGTCGTGGACTGAGGAGGGGGTGGGTTCGGGTGCAAGCAGTGCCAGAGAAAGGACCTTTCGTCCTTTCCTTTTCGCAACGAATGAGACAGCCAGAGGAAGGGAGGGACAGCCTACAACGATCGGTATTGCAAATAATAAAGGGCGTGGCCGCCGATTACGTCAGCATTGGTTCAGGCGTAAGCGAATGTCCTTCGAAAGAAATCAGTTTGAAGCGGCAAAAACACGGAAATGGGTGTGGCAAGGGCAAGGCATTATGGTGGTTTGGCTCAGCAGATTCGCAGTCTTACTTCTCAGTTGCACAGTGGATTTAATGAAACGGATCATCGGAAATGTTGGTGTTTAAAATAATTAAAATATTAATCAAAAAGGATAAAGAGGACACAAGAGCAAAAGAAAGTCGAGTGCTTAATAAGTGGCTCAAGTTAAAAATGCTGAAATGTGTTATTAATAAAGGATAAATAATTTATTCCTTGCTAATACTTCACCCATTGTGATCAGTTGTAAACAATATGTAATAATTCTCAAGTAACATTTTTAAGGCAATGTCTGCTCGGAACTAACAACCTTTAGGGCCCGTCCATCATAACATAAAACCACTTTGATGGATGTCTGAGTTGGTTTGATTGATCGGAAATGACCTCAGAGGCGACGATTGGCGAAGGGGAAAACAGCAATCTGTCCTATTGGGTACAACCATTCTATTAATCATTATTTCCCGTATTCAAATGCAGACGATGACGATTCGATGAATCTATAGAGTCCGTCGGTGGAAATCTCTGGGCTCATTGGATGCCATTCGTAGGTGCAGTCACGTAGGGCGTTCCATAGCTCCAAGTTTCCGAACAATTTAGTGGAAGTCTGGTGACAACGACCCGACGACTTCATTAGACGCGGCCATCCATCATTTGGTCGAGAGTTATGTGACTGTTGGAAAGGATTTCCTACGATTTCCACGACTCGGATAAATCAACAGTCCAACCCCTACTATGTGCACAGGGAAAACTTGTTGAAAAACTGAGGTATCTAATCGGGACTTTTCAATTTTTAATCTGAAATTATCTAAATTCCATTAAATTTGAATTAAAATTAACAGTTTTTACTATAATAACACCATTCGTTTTGAAGCTTTTAAAGCTTAATTTCTTCTTAAACCCTCTTAGTTTTCCTCTCAGTGTACCCAGTCGAAATAAATCACAAAGTTCGAGCAGTGCTGGTCGTAAAACGGATTCTGCCGAATGTTTGTTAATTATGGTTTTGCGTAACTCTAGCATTAGTTGGCCGCGGGGTCAGAACGAAACCACTCGTGAGTGATTTGTATTTGGGCTCGTTAAAGTGTCCAGCGGAATGGATGCTGGTGGTGGTAGAGGCAATGGGTTTCCTTCTCAAATGCGGCGGCACGATCGCCGAGCATCTTTTCCCATTCGCAATCCGCAATCCAGCGAAGGCATCTCCAGGAAAAGGCACGTTTTCCAACACAATTTGCAACAATTTAAGATTTTTGCGCCAGCTCCGATGGCCGATAGTCGAATATCCATTATATCCAGAGAGATTGCCCCGTTTCATGGGCTCGTAAAAATCGAGAGGAAAAAAAAGAGAATGGGGAGTGGCGCTTATTGGGGGGAAATTGAGAAGTTTTGAGCCGAAAGCGCCGCATCTGGTTGCGAAATGAGAGCGATTTTCAAACTCCAGCTGGCGTTTGCAGCTGAAACAAGAATATTACGCGTAATCCACGGAATTTCAGTGGGATTTAAGTGTGCAACTTGGGGCTTAATAAGCTAGTTTGGCTCTTAGAGACTCTGCATTTCCGAGAACTCTTAGTCAGGCAGAAATTATGATAGTTCCTAATGATTTTCATATGGGGCAGCCCAATAATGGGTCAATTGAAATACTGCGGATATAGTAAGAATACAAAATTAGAATATAGAAAATACTCAAATAATTTAATAATTTATTCATTAACCCAAGCCTTTACAGACTTGATTATTTATTCAAATTAATATTCACATTAGTTGTGCTTTATAAATTTTATTAAAACACCTTTTAAAGCGACATTATACCAGACAATTAATACAATTAATGTAATGGAAATACCCTAGGCATAACCATTAGTTCAATTCGCTGTGAAGTGCGCCTGAAAACATTCAATAAAACATGCTCCACTTCAAGGGGATTAATTGGGCGCATAAATCGAGTTTAATTCACGTAATGTGAACACTTAATGCTAATTACTCGATTCAATGCGATGTCAGCGGTATTTGCATGTTCCAATGGGGCTTTAATTCGACTTCGAGAGGAAAATACATGCATAAATAGTGCTCGTTCCACTCAGGTGACCTTTGGCCCCCTCGGTCTACTCAAAGAGTCTCCGAAGACCCACCGACAGATTCACACGGGCGCTGTGAAGAGTGGTTTCTGGGGGATTCTTTAGGCTCGGAAACCGGATCAACCACTTCGGCGGTGCAATGGCGGCGGCAAATGGCCGTGATAAGAGCACCAGAGCACACCGCCATCGTTTTGGCCTCAAAGACTCTTGGCATTCATAAATATATTGAAAAGAGTCTTTACCAAGGCGAATCCATGAACATTTCATCCCCTGGCCCTGGTGCGCACATCCTCCTTTCTCTCCCTGCGCATTTCTCCTGGGCTCACTTTCTTTGTCTCATTGAAAAACCAAGAACCAAGCCTGAAACCGAACACAAACGAACCCGTTTGTACACAGGAGAAAATATGTGATTTAAAATATAGAGGTAATATAATAGTCAATATTTAAACAGCATAGAAATTTGAAATTACTTCTTGAATGTTTTACAACATCCATTATCTATAATATTTGGTAGTCTAAATATTTCTGCTTAGTTTCTCTCAGTGTATCCATTGACTTGACTCATCCATGCGGTCATCGCGGAGGTCGAACTCTTGGCAGCCCGAAATGCGTTGTTTTCGTCATTTAGGGCCTTGGGTCATCGTCATCCGATTATCGATTGACCGACTTATGGCCCGGGGGGCAGCCAAGAAATCCGAGAAATTCAATTGGAGTATTGAATTCCGATGTCGAATAAATTATGGGTAGATTAAACATGCCATATTCCCCCCTGGTAGCACAGCGGACACAGCCACTATTTATCCCCTCGGCCAGATAAACCCCATTAAAACACGTCTATGGCTAATAACCCCCTGGGAACCGAGAACCTGGTCCCCTAATTTCCCCGACTCCCTCTCTCTCTCTCTCTGGCGAATTTACGTGACGCTGACACTTGCTATCTGGAGCCATAAACTCGGGAGCCTTATCATCGCCGGCGGTCATTAAAAGGGAGTTTTACTGTAGGACTGACCGCGCGAGAGGCGTCTTTAAAGCCAACGCAGGACAATTATGCACACAGCCGGACATGGCGACTATCCACCCTTTTGGGCACTCAGAGAAAAGTCCAATAATATTTAACAAGGAAAAATTATGTCTTGAAAGGGCACAAAAATATGTTTTTATAAATCTAGAAAAAAATCTTAAAGTTCTTTAGTTTGATATCCTAAAACTAAAAATATAGTATGCTTCCCGAAGTTGGCTTATTCAGAATGTTGATACTTTGGGGCGTATTTTTTGCAAGTGAAGCTTCTTGGGCTTTGGCCAGAGTCCGCCAAGCGGAACAGGAAATTTACGAGTGCCGCGTCTTGGCCATTTCAATGGAGTCTGGCTTCCAGCACAATTATGCAGCGGATTAGCTGGGTGAAAATAAATTGGCCAGTCCCGCGACTTGCGACCAAACATAGTCTGCCACTGGGCAGCCAGGGCACCGACTCCGCCTCACCCAGTGCCATTGCCACCAGAGATTCCACTCCCCCAACAACATTGGGGCAACATCGCGTGCCACACATCGAGAGACGTGATTACGCCCCGCCAGCAGGTTGGCCAATTCACTTGGCCACATTATGCATATGCATGCGGAGAGGGGGACGCATCGCTTAACTCACCTTAACGGCCGTTCAGCATACTTTACAGGTGCTTGGCCAGGCTATTGAGACGTCTCACATAGCCGGGGGGAGTCTTCGTTGCGAGGAGACAAGGCTCAAATTTATTATTAGATATATAAGCTTTATAGTTTAGAAACTTGGTGCATTTTTTTTACCAGAAAATTTATATTTCTATCTTAAAACTGACCATAAAGAAGGATACCAAGGACACATTTATAATCATCACCAACTAGTAATAACAATAATAATGCAAATGGCTGTGTGGAGTTTTATTTTGTGGTGGTTTCTAGTTCCATTAGATATGCCCAGATTTATTGACGTTTAAAACTTCCATTATATACCAGGAAAAGTCCTTCTCAAGAGCAATCGGAGTCTTGGCTTCTGCGCCATCGGAATCGCTTTTGTATTCACACAACAATTGCATGGAATTGCGTGTTTTCACTCTCGGTTTCCGGTTATTCCCGCCCCATAAATCACAATCAAAGGGATCAGGAGCAGGACCACGAAACGTGTCCGTACGCCCTTCGTGGCCGAGGGAGTGAAGGAATCCAGATGGACGGACTTCCGCGTCCTGAAGGGTTAAACTGTCCAATTGCGAAAAGGGCCGTAAAATGCCGGATTTTGAGAACTGGAAGGGTATTCGGAGGGAACCCCTCGAATAGTGACAATAAAAATGGCAAACAAAAGTCGCCGGGTGACCACCAGTTGTTGCCGCGACCCCTTGCCGAAAGGATATATGGTGGAAATATGGAAGCGGTGTCACACCATGTTGTCGCGTTTTACGACCACCGCTCACCTTTTGTTTGCCGACTTTATGGCCGCTGCCTCGTTCCTTATTCCTTACGTTTTTTTCCCAGCGCGAGTCCGCCATTTAACCGACTCACTTTCGGGCGAAAACCGGGCCAAACGAGCCTTCAAAACTTGGGCCAAGTTGGCAGTTTTTCTAATTTATCGATTCGCCAAAAGGTCGTTTTTTATCTCACTTTTTTTTTTAGCAAAATCAACTCGAGAACTGGACCCGTTCGCCTTGGCAACAGCCATTAACCGGTTGCAATTTTTTTTGTTTTTTTCGGCTAACGACTATTAATAGACGCAACCTTCAAGGACGCTAAGTGCCTTAAAAAACTGCATCCGGAGAAAGGATATTCCCTGGAAAAAGGCTGAGACAGGTAGACCGCCCCTACAGCTGTCCATAAAAAACATAATTACGCAACTCAAGGACTTTCGGGCGCGGCAGGACTTGTAGTGACGAAAACGCAGCCCGTGCAAATCGCATAACCCTTAATGTAACCAAGTAACCCGGCAAGGTCTTGGTCCTTGGTGTCCTTGAAGTGAAATTCGATTCGATTGAGTATTTTTTTCTGGCAGATGAAGAAAATTACTGTAGTGAAACAAAAAAAGAAGTAAGAAAAATGTTCCTACCCATGGTTAAATTAATTTCCTAATTGCTAATTGCTTTTTGTGGTTCGATTTTTAGTACTTTCATTATCATTTCGTAAAGCTTTAAGTACAAATAAATCTTTGACAAAACCGCAACCGCAATTTTCTTTCGTAAAAGTGCTCAAACCTTATTTAACTTTCCTTAATTTTATATTAAGTTTCCTCCTCTCATTTGATTCAATTTTAAATTGCTTGTTTAATACGAATCAAAGAGCCAATTTAATTTAATGGGGAACTGAAATAACTTGTTCTTCGTGGCGAAACCAACTGCCCAATTAACTCCAATCAAAATGGAAGCAACCGTAAAAACACAAATAATAACGAACGTAAATTTGTTATTAGGCAATTCTACGCGATCGCCGCGGCCGAAGATTCAGAATGTGTGTATAATTTCGGCTGACAACGCCTCACTGTCCGCCAAATCATTCATAATTCATTTTGTATGCCGCATAAATGTTTTTACTATCAATAAAAGCGCAATCAAATTAACATTAAACTTATTTCTCCGAGGTGGCTCCTCGCCGGGATCGAAAGCGCACGTAATTATTTTAAAATATTCCGCCATTCCGTTAGGTTATCGCCGCATTCTTTTCCACTCGGCCAGATTTTTGATTCTTGTCTCTGTTTTCATCGTTTGTTGTGTCAGAATTTCAGAATTTCGTCACATAAAAATAGAAATTTGAAATTGGCCGTGATCTGTGTGGGCAGCACACCCCTCCTCTTCCGCTAGCGTTTGTAGTGAGTTTTGAGGTTTTCGCATTTATATTAATTTAAATCGCAAATGTGTCGCCGCCAATGGGGAGCTTGTTGACATTTTATTTACAATAGCAGAAATGTGCAATAAAAATTAATGAAAGGCTTATGTAAATGCTTCCCCCGGTAATTGCGGGCGGACATTTGGGCAAGAAAAGCACGGCGAAAACGAGCGTTTCTGCCATTTTCATTTTCGGACCCTGGAAATGTGTTTTCCTAATTAGCTATTCTGAAAGGAACAATTTCTATTTTTATGCCAGTCACATGCCCGCCTAAATGGGCTAACAAAATGGTGCAAGGGGTGATGATCATCGGGAATCTTAATTATTTTTAGAAGTGCCACCATAAATCTTTGGCAACAAAAGGGCTGAGTTGAGTTTAGTTTTTCCCCTTTAAAGGTATTTATTTGTCTTTCGTTGGTTTCCATTTGAGGGAGTCTTCAAGGAATTTTAAAATCAGTGCCTTTGTGTGTTGTTTTAAATTAATTTAGATAATTGCAGGGAATTTTTAGTAATTCCACCAAGTTGTAAGTGGATTAAATATGAATTTGTGTGGTGAATTAATGTTTGCTCTCAAAGTCTACTCGCCTTTTAAATACTCTGGATTTCTTGCTAAGCCATTCCAATTAAAATCCAATCGAGGAGCACATCTGCAGGTGATTAGGCGGAGCATCGCGGCCAGTTGGCTCCGTTCCATTACCGATCCGATCCGATCCAGTGCCTCCACCGCTGCGGCTTGCCGGCAATTGGTGGACGTTGCCTTCATGGACAAGTGCATGTGGCATTGGCATTGGACTGGAACAGAGACGGGGATACACCTCCACTTGAGCCAGTTGCTCATTACACTCGACTGGATAATTACGGGCATTTCAATAAACAAGCCCAGGAGTCGTGTGCTCGAACATGGCTCGAGCTGTGCCCGGGCATTATGAACTGTTTCCGAACGGCGCGCACATAATACCATATTTCAAATTTCAATTAAGTCCAAGTGCTGAGAGAGCGGTCCCCCTTCGATTTCCTCCGACATCGGGTATATATCAAGGCCCCACCAATCGGAAAATTCGTTTCCTATTTGACTTTTGACTTCTCGAAATATAAACATTTCGTTTTATGGCTATCGATCGATTTATATCGATTTCGGCCTAAAAGGGACTCAAGTGCAGTTCTCCACTTGGCCCGGTGCATCATTGCCAAATCCCCTCGAGAGCGATAGATGGCCGCGGCTATATCCCAGGTCTCTGCCCCAACGAATTAGATTTTAATTAAAAACTAGTTTTCGCCCGGCATTTGAAATGAGCTGCGCCGGCTGGGATATTTTTTTAATAAACCATAAAAATGTTTCTAAAGTGTCACACACAAAATTTGGGCTGTCACATAAATTCCGATGCCTTAAAACAAATTCCAGCGATTAAAATCTGAAAATGGACAACTCTCTGACCACCTTGGACCGGGCCTCTTGGAGGCCCGTAGGCCCGATTGAAAAACCCGAACCGACGAGAACTGGAGTCTTTGGGGGCTGAGTGGTTTTTGGGTTCGCATTCGGTATCTGTCGGATACAGATAGCGGCCATGGCGTAGATTACATTAGGGGCGAACGGCAAAGAGCATTTTGGAATAACAACAAGCTCGGGAATCCAGAAAGAAAACAAAGAAAGCGCTGTTCAAATTTACATTCCTCTCGGAAAGAGTTTCTGGCCGGGATTGGGGGTAGTCCCTGTTGACTTAGGCGGATCCCCGGCTTGGCTCAAACAATATTTTGCATATTCCATCGATTTTTCGACTCCAAAAATGAGTGCGCATAATGAGCGTGCGAGCGAGATGGCGCAGAGAGAGAGAGAAGGCATTTTCTGGGTGTGTCCCCAGGCAAGCGAGATGGGGAGACACATAGAGAAAGAGAGAGGAAGCTCGTCGCCAAAGAGGATAATTTAGTTTCGATTCCACATCATATCCATGTCCCCGCCGCAATTCAAGTCGCTTTTCTAGCGAATCTAAGGCTCCGCCGCATAAATCTCGTTAATTTATGAAGGATGCGTGCGAAATGCCAACAAACTAACTCGCCCACGCAGCACATAGCCGAGGCCGAGCCTCGGAGCCACCGAGTCGCAGATCCGTGGAACCACTCTGCACCACAAACTTCCAGCCCCACGTCCTCCTCCTGCACCCAAACTCCACTTGGCGGCTCCACTGTCACGCGAGTGAATGTTCTGCATATCAAACTTGCGACTCGGGACTCGCTGCACAGAGAAAAAATAATGTTACCCTTCAGAAGCTAGGGAAAATTAAGGAAGAATTATAAACAACAATATGGAACAACTTAACTTTAACATGAAACTGATCTTGTAAAAGTATTTCCATTTCCTCCAGTGTATAAATGCACGTCCAAGTCTCTAATCCAATTCGAAATCCACCTTCCCGACCATGTTTTGTTCTCCATTGGGCCCCCCGACCGACCCCGTTGTCTCGCTGACATCTCTCGATTTATTTAACTGTCCATTTGTGTCGCACTTGGACTAACGATTTTCTAGCCAAGTCCGCGTTCGGTGCGCAAATTTATTTGACTTGCCCGACATTCCGGCGATCATCGGTCGGGCGTGGACAATTTATGCAAATGCCCGGCATATTGATATTGTTATGCCTTTGTAATGGAAATGCCTGCAATTACCACTTGAGAAGCTCCATTGTGAACTGGCGCTGCGAAGAGCAATTAACGCAAATTAGTTCGTTGAGTTTTCCTCTTTCGAGTAGGAAAACTAAAGAAGAAACACCCAGGGGAAAATGCGATTATAGAGTCAAGTGGTTTAATTAATACAAAGTGTGTGCTTAGCCCTTTATTAGATAATTATTTAATGCAAGGTGATCAAGGTAAACGAAAAACCTAAGATTAATTAAGTTTTCATAGATGTAATGATTTTCTTTAATGGTATTCACTTAGTATAAGTTTCTGAATTAAGAGGATAGTATTAACACGATGATTTAAAATTCGATCTTAAGAAAATGGAAATTATTCCTTTTTTTTCTTGTTGCAATCAAAGTTGACTTATGGCTTTCTAACGTCTGGTATTTCTTAATAAATAAGTCAAAAATAATGTATATTTCCCCGCTGTTTTGTTGATCGTTAGGCCCCATTATCACCATCATTATTCAGCTGCTCTGTGCAGTAAATAATAATAATTACCGGGCGTAACGAGCTCGTATGCGGGTGCAAATGTCATTGATTACTTTTAATGAGCGATTATTATTTATATAGATGGGTGTTTTTGTGCCTTCCTCCAACCGAGATAGACCTGCTAGCGACTGCGCTCCGTCCACAAATGAAATGAAGTCATAAAATTATTTAAATCTTTATTTAAGTGACAATAAAGCACATTATGTACATTTAATGATAAGCGTCCATTGCAGATTACGATTTGAGGCGGTGATTTCGAGTCGTTTTTCAGTGCGACTTGAAAAATATGTATAGCGAGTATTGGAATTAGCCCCTGTATTGCATTATATACGACACTGATAAAAAATAATTTAGTATACTGCTTTTGGGCATTGGCACGTGATCTGCACCTGTCATCCCAAAAATTGCTTATTGCAAAGGCTTTTAGTGTACGCCTTTATAATTTATTTAATATGCTGAATGTTTCTCGATCGGATTACAAGTTTTTAGAGTGCTTTTAGCCGGGCTAAAGTGACGCAGGTGCGGCTAATGCACGGAGTTAATCAGTGGTCAGTAGGGTCACTCAAGCAGGAGAAACGAGATTTATCTTTTGACCATTAATAAATACAATTAAAAAAAAATTAGATTTCCTAAGAGATTTAAAGCAATTTATTCCTAAAAAAAAACTTATTTATTTTAGAAAAAAAACTGAGAACTGAAGAATACCTTTTTAAAATACTTAAAACCCATTTCTCCTACATTTCCTTGTCATTTTATGTGTTATATTATTTTTGGAATAATATTTCAAACATTAAGATATATTTTCTACATCTACATCTTACTTGACTTTGGTTAATTTAAAAATACCATAAATACAATAATCCTAAAATAAGGAAAAATGAACTTAAATTTCAATGAAATATAATAATAAATATGATTATTTACATCCCAATATTCCGGATATCTATCAGAAGTGCATCGCCCTAGTGTATTGCGACATCGTCGACTGTTTTCTTGCTTTTTGTGTGTCCCGAGATCCCCAATAAAAATGCGTGATTACGAGCATTTAATGCAATATATTAATTACTTCGCCTTCGCACAGCGATTCCGAGTCCGAATCTGATGGCGATTCCGATGTCTCTTGGACCGCCCCCCGATTAAAAACTGGAATAACGTCTTTGTCAGCGTCTTCTCGGAGGTGGATTCCACCGGATTCAGTGGGGGCTCCGGCTGCGGCTCCGCCAATGACGGGCCTGAACTCTGCTCCTCCGACATTCGTTAGCCAATTTACGAGCGACTAATGGCCGTAACGCACACACTTTATGGCCTCATCCACAATCGAATCGCAATGAGAACTGCACAAATCGTGCAATTTCTGGGACAGTGCAGCGGTCACCGTGAAATCATATTTATTCGGTCACCGTTTGTAGGGGGTGTCCATTTTCGACCGCGGCAGTTGCCAAATTAAATTATAAAATCGGGACCCACAAAAGCGCAGAACAAAGCCAGGCCTCGTAAAGTTTTACGCATATTTTTCGTGAACAATTCCCATTTAATGGGGGACTCCAAGCCCGGTCTCCGCGAAAGTCCGACGGCTCCGGACTTATGGCCATGTTAATGGCTTTTTAAAGCGATTATGCGAGAAATTTTAATGGATTGCCCCTGAATAATGATCGATTCATGCACCAGAGCCGCTGGACGGGATTAAATCATTATGCAATTAGGTTTTTTCGTGTTTTGGCTTAGACAAAACACTTTAACGACTTCGGTGGCTTGGCGCGCCCATAAAGCGAATTTATTTAAAACGCTGTCTGATTTATGCTTCTTTGATTTAATCTGCCGCTTGGACTCCCCAGCTCAAAATCATATTCGTTTTCGAATTAATATCACTGGCGATAAAAGGCAAATATTTAAATTTGTATACCAACCCTTTGTTTGTGCCCGGGGACCATCTTCGCCGGTCTCGCGGTGAGGTGTAGTTTTTATAGGCGTAATCCACAAATGTTATAAAAACACACACAAACACACGCGAAGACACAGACCTGAAAATAGAAGAGAGGGGGAATTTTGTTTAGTTATGGTTTTATTTTTAGACAAATAATTGGTAAAATGTTAATTTTGGATTTGACTTTAATTGAAAATCCGCCCTCAGACGGAAATATGTAAATATTTTGGTGTGTTTGGAAGTTATCCTATTCAGTCTTTGATTGATTTAAATATTTAAGTTGAAATTTAGTCTAATTAATTAATTGAAAAATTATCTTTGATTTCAGCGTAAAATTAATTACTTTTAGATTATGACCATGTTAAGAAAAAACCATAAATTTACTGCAAATCATTAAAATATAAGAAAAACAAAATGTATTTATACGTTTAGTTACTTTTATTTAAATCTTAAAGCCCTCTTTTTCTATATAATCTTTCAAAAGACTGCAACTTTCTTATCCTAAATTTCAGTTTACAAAATTTTTATAGTGTACGGATTTTTCTAGCCACTAAAATATTTTAATATTTCAATTGCTGACCTCCAAATACCTCTTTTAATGGCTGCAAACGTTCCAATTGCCTTTCCTACATATCCCCACAATTAATAATTTATACTCCGTTCCGCTTGAGGGAAAGCTGCCCTGGAAAATAATTTAAATTTTGTGATTTCAATTTGAAAACTGCTGGCTTGCCGCCCGACCAGGGATCCCATTTTGGTGGCAACTAATTGAACCCAATTCGAGTGGAGCAGCTGCCGTAGGGTCGTCAGGTGTGCAGAACGACAATTCCCCAGTTGAAATTCGTATTTTCCACTTTAATAAAAAAAAACAGACAGAAAGGCGGAAATGTTGAGTTTGGAAAATCAATTCCGACAGTGTGTTGCAGGTTCAGGAGAGCTGGAACTGCCTTTCCCGCATTCGCTGCGAGTGAAACTCAAACCGGCAGCGTCGTTTGAGCGAAAACGGGGAACGAGTTCTCCCCGGCGAGCGCTTCAAATATCTTTCCTTTTCTCCCGGACTCCTCTTGTTGAGGCTTCGTTGCTGTGGAGCCCCAAGATTCCGGCACACATTCCGCGAAAGTCTCCAACGCTGACCAACGCTGCTGCTGCAGTCGCCGCCACCGCCGCCGTTGCGGTCGCTGTCTGCGTCGCCGTCGCCGCTGACGCCTGCGCTGCGCTGCTCTCGCTGGCTACGTCGTTCTCGCTCCCACCAAAATGGCCGCTCTAGTGGGGTCTCGCTCGCCCTGCTGGCAGCTTATCGAGCGTGTGAGTAGATCAGCGCAAGCCAGCGGCCATGTGCGCAACAGGGCGCACACTATGGCACACGGTACGGTGCTCCCCAGTGCCACGCCCATGCGCCCCCACAAAAGCGCGCGCGGGCTAAGAAAAAGCGTCGACAGTTGGGCGGCGGCGGTCCGCTTGCACCGCTTATCGCCGGCGTTTGCCGACGCGATTGCCGCTGGCATTGTTATTGTTGTTGCTGGTTTAGCTAAGGTTGCTGTTTCCAAAGTTGCTTGCTGTTTTAAAAGTTGCTTCTTAAAGATGTTGCTGCTGTTTTGATGTTGCTTTTGCGACTGATGTTTTGTTTGTTGTTGTTGCTGCTCTGCTGGTTCTAAAGATGCTTTTGTTGCTACCGAATCGGATTCAGAATTTGCCGCTTTTGTTGCACAAACTTTAGCTGTTGTTGCTGAAGTGCCCAGATGTTGCAGTTGTTAAAGTTAGTGGCTCTAATTATAGATATTTAGCTACCTTTTTCCTAACTCTTTTTTGGAATCGTTTCTGTATTTTAAATATGCTGCTAAGAAGTTGTTTCAGTTCATTTTTGATAATATTATTGCTGCTGACACTTTAGTTAGGATGCTAAAACTAGTTTTAGACTGTAACATTACTGATGACCTTGCTGATATTATTGCTATTGGATTTAGAATTGTTCCTTTTATGGCATTTTACATTTTAGTTTTCAATATCAATGGTTCCCATGTCCAGTCGCTTTTTGCTGACTAACGAAACTAACTAATAAAAGCTTTAATCATAAAAAATTTTTAAGATTTCATCTTAAAATAAGTAATATAGCTGAGACCTTTAATATATCTGTTCTAATTAAATTATTCTCTTAGCAATGTTGATAGTACTACCATTGATAGCTACAACAATGCAACATTCTATTGATGTTTGCTGACCTTTCTGATAGTTCTGTACTGTGATGCTTAAGCTTATTATAGCAAATGTTCCTTCTTTAACCAAACTTGCCACCGTTGCACTTGTGGCTTTTTTTATGGATGCTGCTGCTGTGCCTCAAGTTGTGGCTGCTGCAGCTGTGTCCGATGTCGCTGTCGTATCTGTTATCAATTCTAATGCCTGGGGAGCTGGCAGCGCACTTAGCCGGGCGCTTGGCAATTTCCAGTTGATTGGCTGCACTTTTCGAGATTTTCGATATCCCAGGACGAGGGAATTTGCATGCAGAAGCGAATGGCTTGAGGGGGGCTCCATTCTACTCAGAGTTTCCGTTTCGCCTGCAAGGACACTTGAGAGCCGAGAACAGCTGCAACTTGGCCATCTCCGCCAGTTGGCCGTATGGTGCAAATGGCTGTGGCTCTGCGATGCGAAAAGTGAAAATGCAGTTTCGCATAATTTGATCCCTCCCCAACCCCCGGGAAAATCGCTCTCTCTGTCTGCCGTCTATCTGCTGCTGCGGCTGATGGTCCTGAATGCTGTGTGTCCCTAGATCCTAGCTCTGCGAGCATCCTGCGAGTCCTGGTGGCAAGACAATGCCCGTTCTAATCGCAATCATGGCTGCACTGTAATGGCAAAATGCCAGGAGCCTCGCCTCACCTCTGCGCTCCGCTCAGCTCTCGCATTTCTGCTTCGGTGGTTGTCCTTCGCTTGAATTGCACTTTTTTATGGCATTGCAATTAGGGGTAAGCGCATCGATGCACACTCACACTCTTACAAAGAGAGAGAGAGATACTAGGGGTGCAAAGGCAGCGCAGGCCAAGGGTTGTTAATTATCTACCGAAGGGAGAAAGAGTGGGCACCCATACCGAGGCGACAATTATCTGAGAATTCCATATTGCCGCTTCCCGGGAATGCTAAACAAATAGTTTCTGCAATTTATCCTTGTCCAAGGGTTTGGATGTCCTTTACTTGAGGATATCTTTGTACTTATTTGCATGAATTTGCAGTTAGACTTTGCGAGAAATCAGAATTTAAAAGAAAGTTTTAGGGATAATACTTTTTGTAAGATCATTATCTTGATTGAATTTTGAAATATCTTCCTTTGTTGGCGGATTTTAAACGAATCACGAGAAGATACTTCCTTTCGTAATATTATAACCTCTTGAAATCATATGAAAGAATTATATAGTGTGTCATTTACAGGCACGATAATTCCATTATAAACCTCAATAGTATTTACAAGCAACTAAAGTTTAAAGCCTTCCCACAAAATGCCTTTAAACTACTCAGTAACAATTTTTTAATACATTCCGTGTGCAAAAAGTGTATTACCAACAAACGATTTATTAAATGGGGAAGCCTACAATAAAATCTGAATGTTCCAGGGCGAAACCAATCCGAGTCTTATTCAGAAAGTCAAGGAGGAAGGTGAAGGGGCGGGACTGGAATGGGATATATAGTACATATATCTGGGGTCGACACTGGTCCATTGTCGTTGTATTTGCGCATTGTGCAGAAAAGTCGTAAAAATTTCTGCTGTCTACGTTCGAAATGAATGGAAAAATGAGAAAAGGCCGCGCCGATGCTATGCTTTTCTCCGTTCCGAGTTACCAGGCAGCGGAGAGGAGTTCTTGTAAAGTTTACGAGCGCAAATATAATTCAAATGGTCGTTAATTGCAACAACAACGATGGGCCGAAAGTGCCTCATAAATGGATTGGATACCCCTCGGAAATCGGCGTGAGTGGGTGGGGTTATGTACACACAGAGATATAGCCCCGAAAAAAGCTAAAGTCAGAGCAGCTGGGTTTCCGCCGAGAGCTTTTCGTGTTTGTTTGCAGAGCGAGGAAAGGGAAAAGCACAACAAACTCGGGCAGCACGTGGTGGGGATATTTCTCGGCGAACTGTGTTTCAAGTATTTCGAAATTTCCCAAACTCGATTCGATGCGATTCGGTTCGGTTTGGATTTCTTCCTCCCGGCGACTGGGTAACTGGCTTGCCCGAAAAAAAAGTACCAAAGCGGTTAGATTTTTGGTGTTGAGGGAAATTTCAGCTTGCGCATGTACGGGGCACGCACACACGGACAGGAAACCCCTCACAGATACGCCGTACGTGCGCTCACACAGATACTCGGCGGGCTATCCGTGAGATACGCACAGATACAGATACTCGGCACTGCCGGCGTCGCTGCCGGCGGCGCAGTCGTCGCATTGGGATTTTGAAAGACCGAAGAAATCGTCGGCCAACGGCTTCAAATGAACGCAAAACGTTGGAAAGCAAACAACCGCAAAAAAGCCATCAGCTAAAAATAAAACTGCAACTCCAGCGGTGTTTGGCCATCTAGCCCATAGAACAGTGCTCGCTAATCGTGTGTCTATATGTATTTGTGTATCTCGTGTGTGATTAATCTCGCTGGGAGTCCGAAATGAAAAGTTCAGAGGCAGAAAGTTCCGAAAGCGCAGCGTGAAACAGGTTTGCATTTGCTGGCTGTGACTGCAGCCGGAGTTCACACGTGTGCTTCGCCCCGAGTATCTGTGTGAGAGCGCGCCTGCAGCCGCAAACTGGTTTCCAGATCAATCTCAAGTATCTCGTGTCTCTCTATCTCTATTTGCAGATCTCGCCGGACGCCTTAACGCCGCCATAAACACCAAATAACGAATTCTCGGCGACCTCCTCTGCATTTGGCGTGGCCAGCAAACAAATGTCGCATGTCAAGGTCTTGTTAAAACGTGGAAAATCCATCCATCCGTCCGCCCGAAGAGTCAACACGAGTGGCACGACTTTTTCAGCTGTCCCAAAAGCAAAGTTGCCCCCGAAAAAAATAGCGTAGTCTGTGTGCTTGAGTGTGTGCGTGCCATTGACATTGACTTATGCTTAATAGGGGGACTCGCAGAGGGGGTAAGGGTATCCACCCTTTGACGAAAAAACTTTGTTTTGTCGCTTTGCCAGCTCTGCTTTTGCCTCGTTTCTCTTCGCTTTCTGCCTTCCACGCACATTTATGGTTTGTTTTGCTCACACACAACCAAAGAACACAAGAAAGAGAGGGCCGTAGGCGGGAAGAAAGAGACAGAGGGATAGAGAATGAGAGAGATGGAGCAGCTCAGTCGTCTGCGATGATAAACGCCTCCTTGCCTTTTTTGGCGGGTCGGTCCATGAATGAAAAAATTGCCCCGAATGACTGACTGCCAGACAGATAGCTACAAAATGCCCATTTCGGGGGTTACCAGCGGGGGTTGCTGCGGTGGGCAGGGGGGCCAAGGGGGGCCGGAAAGCCGACAGCAATAAACACCGAGCTACGACAAAAGTCTGATGAGGCAGACAATCATGAAGTTCATCATGAGGCACGCGTTGATGAAAATGAAAATGGTTTTCATTTCGGGTTCGTTGCCGTTGCCGGTGCCGGCTTCTCTTCCAGCCTCAGTTTGCATTCAGTGGGGCAGGTTATTTATGGCACTTCTCCCGAACGCCACACTGGGGTAATCGATTTTTATTGGATTAATATTGCCTTCCGCCTGACTTGTCACTCTTTTCTGCTCTTCGTTATCTCTTTCGTAGGTTTTCACACTGAAGTATGACGGGTCTGGACCAAGTGCTGGTGAGTTTTTAATGTCTTTCTTAGAACCAAAGAACTGTAGTGCTAAGCTTATCAACAAATGCAACTATAAATAGCTGTATTTAGACTAAAGAAGTATGTTTTATAAATATATATGGATTTCACTTATTTAAAGAGTTATTTTTTAGTTGAAATATATTTTAAATATGGTCAAGAATTAAAAGGAGAGCTTTTTTACAATATCTTTTAGTAGTTTACACTCAGATTACGCTTACATAAGATCTATGTTGGGCTATATATAGTTGTATATTTGTATTGACCAACTATTTCCCTTTGAAAAATGACCATATGCCCAGCCAGAGTGTTCCAAGAACTTCTCTAGTCCACACCTCCTGAAAAGCCCTTTGCAAATATTCCCACGGCGCACGCGGCGTATGCGCAATTTGTCTGCGCATCGAACGACCGGTCGGTCGGCCAGAAATCGGTCAAACTGCCACCTGGCTACTTATTAGCGGCACTAAATCAAACCGGCCTGCAGGGACAGACAGATTTTACGAGCGGTGCGCCAGTTACAAGCTGCATTTTTCACATGCGTATAAATCAATCAAATGGCCCTACTCCGGGTCGAAATTCGAACCCGAAAAAAAGAAGAGATGCAGAGGTCGTTCTGTGAACTCTGAGATCAGTTACGAAAACTGCAACGAAGGCAATGGACGGCCAGACGACAGCCATAAAGTTTAGTTTTACGACTGCCAAACGCATAATTACGAATTTTCCTCTCACCTACACGAGCGCGTTGTTAGGGGCGGTTTTTCGGCTAGAAACACACACACACACACATAGACATATGAGGACCCACCCCACTGAGGGGAGCGATGCTGCAAAATGGCAAACAACCCGCTTGATTTTTACTCCATTTATCCGAATTTTGATTGCGATATTTGGGATTGTCTTGCGATGCGAACAGATGCAGGCGTGAAGCGTCCATAGGTGGCACACATGTGACACGAAAACAGGCAGACCTCGCTTTAGTAAATCAAGAAGTTTTGAAGGAAAGTTTAACAGAAGTTTTTACCTTTTTAATTAAGTAGAAAAAGCAAAGAACTTCAGACATTTAAGATTATATAAACAGTCCATTTAACATAAATTCTTGTTGAGATTTTTGTTATGTTTTAATTCGTTTAATGTCTACTAAAAACAATACATTGTTTGTTTTGATAAAAAATAAGTCTTATAAATTTGTAACATAACAAATTCCTACAGAATTACTTTAATTTTAAATTGTCTCGTAAAACACTCTAAAAAATTGACCTTGGTATTCACTGTACCACAAAAATCCAGCCAGACAATATGGCGTTGCCTGACTTCGCTTTGCAAATTATCAAGAATTATTTTTGCTGATGTCAGGGGTTGTTATTTGATTATTTCGAACGATGTTTCACCAGCACCCTGAGGGATGCCATGGGAATGCCGAGAATTTACATGTGTGGCTAACGCCCCAGACATTAAGTTTAATGCCTTCACCGGTCGGTCGTTCGGTCTGGGCTGGCCTTGTGAGTTATCAAATCATCGGCCCAAGTCTCGATCTCAGACTCAGACTTGGAATGCTTAATTTTGCGGCAGGCAGACACTCTAATTTGGCCATTCAAATTGCAGCTCAGACAGGGCAAAGAGGTCACCATTGGGGGCAGCTGCTCCTCGGAGCATAAATTGCACACTAATTGTGTCCATTCCGGGGCGTCGCTTTTGTTTTCTGCCACCCGAGGCCATTAGTCGATTTAATAAAATAAAATCGACTAAAACACAGCGGCGAACTCTGTGCGCAAGTGTCGTGGCCATCTTCAACCTCCAGATCCAAGTCCAAGTCCCACTTCCAATTCCAGTCTCGCTTTCTGTTTCTGTCTCTGGCATTCACTTCTCTCGTGCCATCCCCCCTCTCCAGGCCCATCTACATCTCCACCTCCATCTCCATCCCAATCCCAGCCAGAACTCAGCTCTGTCGCCATCGCCATCGTCTCGTGTTTAGTTTGGGTGTGAAATCTAATTTGAAAAGTTTGTGTAGTCATTTTGATGCCGGAGCGCACTCAGCAGCATATGCTACCCACCGCTCGCTCGGGTTTTCTTTTCTAATTTTGTTTGCAAGTCATTGACGCAATATTGCCCAGCTCCCAGTTTCCAGTTCCCAGCTCCGAGCTCCTCGAAACCCCAAAGGCCTCCTCATCCTTCCTCGATTCGCAGCAGTTCTGTCCACCGGCTGCGACCCGAAAATTCTATAAGAACCGCACCGAGCACATTTGCCAGACACTGAACGTGGGTATTCAGAAATTTAAATTAGAATTCATAATAAATAGTTGCAATACGGGCTTATGAGCACATAAAAAGGCCTTTGCTGCAGGGTAATGGTTTTATTAGGAATTTAATCTCAATATAACTACAACTGGAAGAAATCTGCATACTAAATTTAACTATTAACTATTTCCCAAATATTTTATAAATTCATCTGTTCATTCCTTTAATTAAAAACACATGTTGGTTATTTTTATATCAACTTTTTAATACTAAAAGTCTCTTCATTATTTTTCCGACTTAAAGTTCCTTTTTTTGTGTGCTCAGCAAAGTCAATTCGAGGTGAAAGAAATTTGGAAACTAAATTAAACTTCAATTCCTGAGACATAATCCCCAATGGGCGATAAAGAAATATATCCACGGAGAGGAAAGAATGAAATGGAACTGAGCAGAATAATTGGGAAGACAGAAAAAAGGTGGAAAAAAAAGATGGAAACTCATTTGGAAACTACGCCCCAGAGGTGGCGAGTGTGGCGAATGCGAATGCTCCCTCAAAAGTTTAGAATTGTGCAGGGTCCTTGGGCTGTCTCGAGGGGTGTGGTTTTCGGTTTGGGATGCCAAGCGTGGAAACAATCAACTGAAAGCGTTGATGGTGACGACTGCTCCTTTTTTGTGGTCCAGGGCAGGTGAGAGGAGTGAGAGTGGGAGTGGGTTTCTCTGTGGAATGCGTCTGCTGGCAACAATGGCGCAATGGCGTCTGTAATTCCGAGCAATTGTTTCCGTTCTCAAAGGAGAACGCCTTTGTCTGTCCCAGCCAACGAAGCGTGCATCCAACGCTTTGACACCACATGCCGCAAAGGACTCATCTGCAGGCTCCAGCCAGCGTTTAACACCTTTTGCTCTTGCTTGGCAACGATTTGCCATAAAGTCACGTACCGCCAAATCGAAATATATTTTGCAAACCACGCCAGGATTTCTAGTGATGGCCGAGCGAGCATCCCTCACATGCCTCGTTGGCTCGCCAAATGGTCGCACCTTCTCGGGGGGGAACAGCCCCCAAAAGACAGAGAACAACCTGAGATCCTGGGACATCCAAGTCCGCCCTCGGTGCTCGTTAGGCGGTACAGTACATTACACTGTCCTGCCTCGTCCGTCCACTGGGAGTCGCCGCCGTTTTGCATCGGAATTTGCTTTGCCAAATGCCGCCATTTAGGGTTGTGCCAATAAAAAAATGATATTTATGGTTGTAACGGCCGTTTTGTGTGTACGCCCTCCCCCGCCCTTAACGGCATCCGCCCCGAAAGTCTGACAAGCCCATCCGAAAGACATACAAACACCGGCCTAGGCACAGTGGGATCAAGTCTTAAATTTTTTAATAGAAAGCTTAGGATTTTGTAGAATATGAAAGAAAATTAATAGAGGTTGTCTTTGAAGGTGGAAATTATGAAGAAACTTTCAATGTTTATTTTATATATTTAATTCATTGAAAGTAATCCAATAAAAACACAAGATAAATCATTTTATATCATCAGATTCAGTTTATTTAAAAAATCATATTAGATATTTTAAAATACATAATTGAAGTAATAATATAAGCAATAATATGCAGTAATCTTTTACAAAAATTAAATTTATAATCTATTTTAAATAATTCATAAAGATAAAAGAAATAAAAACTAAGAAGAGCTTACAATATTAATATTTTCACTTTTAACCTTTGGCTAAATATTTTATATATTTATTATATTTTTTTGGTAAATATAAAATTAATATTATCAATAATTTATAATTAAAAGTAAGTCCAGAGATGTTTATTTCAACCTGAAACCCCTTTTGTGGCCCACTGTTCCGTGGGGGTTGCCTCGGCGCACAAATGAAATCTCACAGGCATAACGAGCTCATGACTCTTTGCTGCAAGGGTTGGGCAGGAGCAGGGCCAGGACGAGCACCAGGACTCTCGCACACACACACACACAGCCGCACAGACATAGGCAAATATATAGTGGCTGAGACTTGGGCACATACACATAGAAAAATATGGCACGTACTCCCCGAGAGCCATAAGTTTACGTTTTATATCGGGCAAACTGTGCAATATTATAAATTTTGAATTTTATCTTAGGCATTAGATTGCCAGAGAGTTGCCTGGTTGGTTGCGGAGCTCTCTCTCTCCTCATGAGCTCCCCCAGCACTTTCCCGCCCCTCGCCCGTTAGGGATTAAATGAAGGGACGTGCTCGAAGACGAAAGTAGGAGCTGCCAAAGGGGTGGGCAGGTGGGTAATGGCTGGCAACAAAGGGTGATTATCGTGATTGGCGAAATAGTGGAACTTGAGCTGGTTCAGGTTCTGCTTCTCGGGGTCTCGGGAATATTAATGCCAGGTATCAGGGAACTTTTGTGCGTTGTCGTAACTTCTGAAACTTACCGAGTTCTCTTGTCTTTCTCTTATATTTTTCGCAGGACAGCCGCCAGGATATATGCACGGCAAATGCCGGGAATAAAGACACGTCTTATGTGACAAGTGCAGGCTAAACGTCTGAGGTTATCGCAATCATTTTCGATTCTCTCCCCCCTCGGCTACTCGGTGGAAAAGCAACCACCGAAAAGGAATAAAAGGACACAGGGCGACCGGAAGTGAGGAAATCGCTTGTAAAATCGGGCACACGAGTGCGAGCGAGACACGAGCGAACACGGCCCGAAAGGAAACGACAATTACGAGGACATGCCGGCTTCGCCTTTTGCTGTTTCTATCCGTTCCTTTCAGTTGCGGCCGTGCAATCGTCGGGTCAACAACGCGCCGTGTCCTGTCAGGATCTCTATCTGGAACTTTACCTTTAAAATCACACAGCAGTCGCAGTATCTATATCTGCAACTGCAGTCCTTTTTCGTGTCCTTTATAAGCACTTGCGGATGATGATGACTCTGTGCAACTTCGTATACGTATACTGAATGTATCCTGAGTGTATCCTATCCGGTATACCTTCAGTATACGTAACACGAGGAAACACAAGCAACGCGGGATGTGAAACACTTGAAAAAAATATATGACATTGTGATTTTATATGGATAACACTTTTAGTTTTAAATCTTTTCACTTTGTAAATAAAATGGTTAAATAAAGTCCTGTTTTGGAAATGGTATATAACTCGTGTACGGCTTTTAATGGATGGCTGGGATAAGGTTCCTATTCCGCAACCTGTTGATATCGCCACGCTTTTTGGAACCAGATGGATGAACAGCTGACTTGGACTTTTCCCCCACCAATTACCTAGCAATGATGGATAAGGCGGCAAATTATTCAGAACGAACTAGCATTCCAATTTGTGGATATTTTTAGACTCTAAATTAAATTCCTTATTTATATATGGATAGTAAATGCAATAATTTGTATCTAAACTTTAACAAATAAAGATTAAACGAGATTAACATTATTGTTATCCGAAAGACACTCAATCTTTTCGCCAATTAAGATAAGAAATGAAAACGAAATGTATATAAATGAAATATCTTTTACGAGGCATAAACAAATCTGAACTGTCATAAAATGAATTTTAGTATACACATAAAAAATCTTGAGATAGCCTCATCATGCATTTTTCAACACACAATAAAGACTTTAAGAACAACAAATAATTTAAGAATGACAGGCGATTCGTGTAGCCTTGCAAATATTTAAATGAAAATATTTTGGCTTGATGGATCTTAAAAATAACATTGTTTTTCTGGGTTGCTTATAATTAAGGGTATATGTTTCTATAAATGAATTGTATTATCAAACATTCTCTAAATTGAAGTGCACTCTATAAATTATATAGAATATCTCAGCTATTTTGCCTGAAATAAATATAAAAAACATAAACAAAAATGAAGGTGTTATTTTAGTTTTAGGACAATTTCTAGGAATTTTCTTATCTAGAATTTATTTTTTTTAATTAAGAAATTAATGTTTTTTATTTATTTCCCGATTCTCGTTTCGTTTACTAGCGACATTGCCGGCGAGTGTCTGTAACCCAAGGGGCGCCACCTATAGTTGAGTTTTTACATCATAGTGCGCATATTCGATTTCAAAAGGAAGTCGGGGTTGAAAGGCGATTTCTTATAAGAATTAAAAGGACAAAAAATTCGCAATTTCCAAAATTATAGGCATCATTCTTAGGGAATTTTTATAAATAAATATTACCTCGCTTTGAGGGGTAGTTGAAATTCTAAAAATAAACATTAGAAAGCATATAAAGCTGAGCATTTATTTATACACATTTATTTTGAGTTGTACTCTTATTTTCTTTAGATTTTTTAAAATGAATATGTATGTTTTTTGTAGACAGAGCTACCAAGCCATTGAACCTCAGCTGGCAACTAGCGCTCATACAAAGTATCTCGCAGATACCGAGCGAGGGAGAATGGAGGAGGGGAGCAGAGGACGGAGGAGAAGAAACCACAGCGAAGGAGATAACGAAAGCCGCAACGAAACTGGCTGGGCAACAACAAGCAAATGAATTTATGAGCATGCCCAGAGCTCTTCTTCGCTCTGTCTCTCCGTCTCGCTGTGTCGCCGCATTCTCTCTGCTGCCCCCGGCCCCGGACCAGTCCCGTTGCCATGGCAACAATGGCCGCTGCGAAGGAGCGAGCAAAGCGGAGGCCGAGAACATTTAATTCGGCCATATTTGATTTTGGACATGCTGTCATTGCTCTCGTTCGTTCGGGGTGGGTTTTCGGTTCGCGTTGGTATCTGTCAGTGCGTCTGCTCCGTTTTGGGCGTTTGCCGGCATCTGTATCTATGTATCTGTATCTGTATCTGTATCTGTAGGCTGGTACATATCCGCCGGCAAAGGGAGTATGCTTAACTTTAACCTTTGGCTTTGGGGCACAATCGTGGCATGCAAATCCCTTATTAATTTAACGATCTCCGCCCGCTAAACACGTCTTTAAAAAGAAATAAATCAATTTCACGTCGTCCCCCGCCCAGCATTAATATGCAACGAGAGGCTTATGGGCCTAAATGGCCATCGATTAACTATAAAATTGCCGATTTACGATTGCGCTCATAAAATCTTGATTCGCCCGACTCGAAGTTGGCTTGAATTGGTTCTGCTTTTCGAGAGTTCGGGTCCCCCCCAGCATTATCTATAAATAAGTATTGCTAGTGGAATTTATGGGAGAGTCGAAACCTGTCGAAAATTGATTTACGACCCATGAGTCGACAGCGCTAACGATGCGATCCACCAGAGCCAAGTGAGTAAGATATTGGCGGAGTGTCTCGCAAAATACAGCCCGTCCCATACAGCTGTCCCTAAAAATGATTGAGGCTCCATTAGCCAGCCAGGCGAGCGGGCATAAAATATACCCATTCGTATGTATAATGCCTTCATAACCCAAAGCCGGGATATAATTTACACACACCGCTCGCCAAGTTGGTAAACTAATTCATCGCGAAAGGTGTGAATAAATGTATAGGAGTCGTTAAATAATCGTAAAATAATATTCAGAGCAAATTGTTTGGTCTGGCATGATGATAAAATAAACATAAATTATATGGCTTATCTTAAAATATTTTAGAATATATATATAATTTAATTAAAGCATCATAACAATGCTGTGGAATAATTTAAACATTCTGCCTACCAAAGTTGTTGAACCAAGTTTCAGCGAAAGGTGTGAATAAATATATTTTAGAGTCGTAAAATAATCGTAAAATAATATTCAAAGCAAATCGATAGACATAAAACAAAGGGGGCTAAAAAAATAAAAACAATAGACAAAATATAGCAGTTCAAAAGAATAAATAAATTAAAATTAAATCAACAATAAATATAAAATAATTACAAATTTGTTTGTCAATTACTTTCATACAAATAAAGCTTAGTAAGCTAATAAAGCAACTACTAAGTAGTAAATTGCATTCATAAAATAAACATCAAATAGTTTCCAAAGCAATACTAAGTTATCTAGGAATAATTATGAATTAAATTCCGCAGTCAAGCAATGGCTAATGACATCATTAGCATTTTCTTTCTGGGTCCTAATTAAATGGAATATTAAAATCATTTTAAAGACCTGCTCTAGACATTACAAAACTACATATAACGATGATTTTTTGTGATAATATCCACATAGGTTAGCTATTTTATGATATCTATAAAGCTCTGGCTTGGTTTCCAGCCAGTGATGGCTAATAAACCGATTACATATCTGTTGATTACATCAATTGGCATAACTTACGAGTGCCCCGAGTATCCATCTGCGAGTCCCTGTCCCGCGAAGAACTGCAAAGAAAGAAGAGTTGGCATTAAAAATCTTCGCCTGGCCGTAAAATCATTCGAAATGCCCGATTGTCAATTAATGCCCACTCGCCGGCAATTGCACTTATGTATTGTATGTATATTCCCGCCCGATTTGTCCGACTTTGTCTCGACTTTGGCTGATAAGGCGCAATGAACCCGGGCTCCAATCACTCGAAGGCGGAGATTTTTTGGGCAGCCCCGAGAGAGGGGATGGGTAATTTATGCATTCTTTGTTCTGTCTACATGCCACTCGTGATATTTCATTTAAAAACCGAAAAAACAACAAGACAAACGGCTCAGAAATATGTGTATATATAAACAAACCAGGCAAACGTGCACTTGGCATGACAGGGAAATGGCTTTGGGATTGGGCCTGCGACGGGGACTGGGGTTGGGTCTGGGATTTGCGATTGCCGAGTGACCACAGATTTCGGAATATGTAAATGCAGTCCCCCATCAGACATCTGAAGTCGCCATAAATTAGCAGGCAGCACTGACAGCCGTCATTTTCGAATTCCTGCGGAGAATTTCCGGGGCAGGATGTAGGGGTGACAGAAAATATAGATAGATATGTATTGTATTGAAAATTAATCATCAAACTATTTAATTATTTCTCTGACATTGTAGAAAATACTGTGTTGAAATATAATTTCAGACTTTGCTTCGTTTTATTCACCCTTTTAGGATGCGTCATTGGACTAAAGATTGTATGCTGGCCAAATATCCAAGAATAACCAAGGCACTCGACTCACGTCACGCTGGAAATCGTATATATAGGGGCTTATTTTTTTTTTTGCGACCTCGAAATCATAATTCAGGATTTTATGGCCTTTTAAGTGCCATTAAGTCAACTCTTTCCGAGGCCACTTTCGGTTTTCCTTGAACATTCGCTGCCGGCAATTAAAGATTTTGAAATTGCAACTCTTTGACGCAGCAGCAGCAGCAGCGGAACGGAACGGAGATCCCTGGCGATTTGTGATTTTTTAGATTTTCACTCTATTTGCGGTGCTGCGCCCACACATACAGATACTATGTGCACTAACACAGGCGCGGATTCAAGGCACTGCGGCCATTAAAACTGCTTTATGGTCCCTAAAAACGAAACTAAACGAAAGCGAAAGCGAGGAACATGTGTAGGGGTTTGTATTCCCGTTTTCCCTTTGCCGCTAGCCCTTTTCCTTTTGCCATTTCCACATTTTCTTCGTCCATCCATGCGGCGGAAGGATTAATATTTTTATGGAGCACTTTTCTGGTTGTTTGCTGAATTTTGCAACAAATTGTTTTACGGCCCACCGGCGGGTTCAACTAGAATCTCTAAAGACCCGGGAAGGCAGACTGGAAAATCGGACTATATTAATATTAAATTTTAAAGATTTTGTGATATTTCAGACCCCGAAAAGTTACTAACTTGATACTCCCAGCCTAGCTCAAGTATAAGTAATAATAAATTTACTTAAATACATTTTGAATGAAGATAAGTGTAACATTAAAATGCAGATTGTTATGCAAGCTAGCTTGTAAAACCCAAGAAATAATTCGTAATCCTTTTTCGAGAGCTTTGTCTGTCTGCAAAATGGCCACATTATAAAAATATTTCTATTTTATTCAAATTATTCGGTTGGTGAAACCAGATATGGCGACCTCCCGGCCGAGTGTCAAATCCAATTAAATGCCATAAACAAAAGACAGACATTCTAAAACAATTTGTAGATTACCTGAAGCCATCTCATTAGAAGACGAATTTCAATGTTAAATCTGCGATTTCTATGCGAAATCGATTCTGAAAGTGTGAACGGAACGAGCAAGAATAGCCAGCGAGAAACAAAGGGAATATCAGACTCTCGACGGGTTTTTGGAGCCCGGCTTCTGTTCGTTCACCTGGCTTCGGAGCCCCAATCCCAATCGAAGCCCCCTTTTTACCCCCGATCTGGGATCGCCTCGGGCGACGGGGAACGGCTGCCATTTATGTGCGGTTCGAAAGCGCCTAATGTAAACATTTAATTGCGCCATTAATTGCGCGGTAAGTGTGCCAGATGCACATGCTCGCACTGCCAAGGATGGAGAATGGGGAGTGCTGTGGCATTGCAGGGGCGGTGCCAAGAAAACAAACAAATTCCCTCGGTTTGGTTAAGTGCCCAGCGGTGCACTCGAGAAAACTCACAGACTCCACTCCGCTCCACCCCTCCCCTCGGGCGGACCCTAACCCGCTGACTTTTACGAGCATCGGAGTCTGCCATTAAGGCGCTCCGGGCGCTCCTCTCCGCCCCGCTTTCTCTGGTCCTGATCCTCCATTTCCCCAACTCCATCTTTTTTTACACTGGGAAGAAATAAGCCCTTGTGAAAAGCTTTAAACCATTTTATAATATGTTAAAAAAATATATAAAAATACTTTTTATAAATGGAATATTAAGAGAATTCTTAATTGAAACTCGCAAGAGATGGCTTGCTATTTTTTCAAGTGCATCTTGGCCTCCACCTTGCATCCCCAGTTTCAACTTGCTCGGCAACTTCTGGCGCATTAACTTTGTGTATTTAATGCGGAAAATTATTGTCAATACAATCGACTTTTTACGATGCTTAAGTTGACAGTTTTTCTGTTTCTGTTCCTGGATTATTTGCAGCCCTGCTGGCGTTTCCGCTGAAGCTGAGGCCCCACTGTATTGCCATTTTCATAATTATGATTCAATTAATGAAGAATATAGTAAATCAACGGCAAGTTGAAAGCAAATTCTAGAGAGATTAGCCACAGGTAGATCTTAATTATTATTTAAATGTTTAATAATAATTTACCGAAATAATTAAGAACTTTTTATATATATATATATTATTTCTTTAAGTATTTATATATTTTATAAAGAATTTTCAATTCTGTGTCAGATGTCATCTCTCCGTTTTCAATTTATTTTTAACAAGCTAATTATTTATACCCTCATTACAATAAAAGCTTTAAAATATCATTTTAAAAGTAGCTTTTAAGATAAAACCCTGAAAACACAGTATCCACCAGGCAGGTGTAAAGTCCTCAAGGTACAATTTTTGCGTTCAGATCGAGTCCGATTATAGTGACTTCCATTTGCCAAAAATGAAACAACACACGACGCGCCGCCTGGCGCCATTAACTTAATCGAACGGAAAACCAAACAAAAGCCGCAATTAACATTAAGCCCTTCGCAGTCTGGCTTGGGTTTTGGGTTCGGGCTTTCGGGTACCAGGGTTCAGTTCTGCCTTCGATGATAGCTCTGCTTTAGAGAACCTGCACAGCCCATGGGAATGTGGTTGACTCTCCGGCAAGGCGGCGGGTGCGTGTGTGTTTGCTAATTTGAAATTCTGTGGCGTAAGCAGGGGAACCCGATGTAGAACTCGAGCAGCCCTGTCCTCTTACAAGCCGGGGCTACATTAAATTTTAGAAAACACAAAATGCCGCTTTCCGTGTTCCCTTGGCTGGTTGGCAAACAATTTCCCATAAATTTACGTTGAATTACAGCCAACAATGTGTGTGTACAAATGCACCGGGGAGTGGCGAACTTGTGACTCTGGCCCGTGTTCTGCCATCTTTTTGGCAAGCATGAAAATGTATTCCAGACACGCATCGGGCCATTTTGCAAACGTGCCACCGAATGAGGCTCAACTTTGGGATCTCCTCATCCCCATCCGCTCCTGTTACAGCTACAGCTACTGCTCCTGCTCCTGCTCATGTCCCCCAAAAGTAACCACAACGACATCCGCCCACCCGCTCAGAGGACCTCGAATATGCGGACTCGGATCCGGCAACTTTCCGGCTGACTTTGCTTTTATTTTTTTGGCCCAGCTCTAGAGCCTTTGGCCCCCAGCGTCCCCGGCATCAAATCACGAACGGAAAGAAGGACAAACTTTCCGGTTTCTCTTTTTCTTTTTTGCCTAAAATAAGTAAAGTTTGAATTTGGCAAACATAAATTACATCTGTGTGGAGGGGGGAACAGTGCTGCACAGAAATGAGAACTATACAATATTTACAAAATATATTTAAAAATATATGTATATAAATATATAACTCATAATTAATAAATAATAATAAACAAATGATAAGTAAAAGTTAAAGCTACACAAAAAATATGGGAAAATATCTGCTATTTACTTTATGAATAATGTGTCATCATTAAGTAAAATTTAGGTCAAGGACCTTATTGATTAAGTACAAATATTAGTAAGGCATCTTGTAAATATCTTCCCCTCAAAAATGAAGAAAGAACAAATTGCCAACACTTGATGCCATGGATGCCAATGTTTCCCGGAGGGCACGAACATAGTTTTCCATATTTTTTATGGCTCCGCACATTTTTTTTTTTTACATTTTATAATCGCCGCCGTTGCAAAATATATGAAATAAATAAATAATAAAATACACAACGAACCAGGAGTGGGTGCGGCCCCAGAAATGCCATTTGCTTGCCTCCCGAAACTTTTTTGCTCTTATTGCAGCTGTCGGACTGGAGATACTTTGCGTTGGTAACTTATGGATACGAGGCCAAAGGAGCAGAAGGACCGAAGGGAGCCCAGGCTCAGGCAAGGTGAGCAAATTGCCAAACGAGGGATGCGGACCAGGACGAGGACGAGGTGGCTGCCCACCTTGGGAAGCTGGCGTGTAATTTGTATCTAATCTTGCCTCATGTTTATATAAAAGCAACGACAGCAGAGGGGGAAACTATTTGCTCCACACAATTTCTGCAATATGGCGATGGCTGAATGGCTCTGCCAGGAGGGTGAATCCTCGTCCTTGTCCAAGTTCGGGGAGCTGCGAGTCTAAGTGGAAGCACATACATATATTCATGGCAGCTCCAAGGAGCCAACCGACATCGACGGGCGGGTGGGTTTTTGGAATTTTAATAAAATTGCTGCATTGCCAACTAAAGATAGATACTTTTCGTGTAATTTACGATGATGGCAGAGCAGCAATGATGGCGAACGATAGCGAAACGACAACGGGAAAACTATTCCAGGGAGTGGGAGATAGGGAACCTATTGGGGGAAACTCAATATCCAGAGATGTCAGTTGCCTGATCGGCCATGAAAATCAGCTTAAAGCGTTGAAATTCCACCGAAAATGTGTGAAAGTTTAGCGGAAATTGTTCTTCAACATTGCGTGTTGATTTCTCAGATGGGTTTTCTTTAATTTAGTTACCCATAAGCTTTGAATTTCAATGTCAAAATGTATTTGAATAAATATTAATTCTTATAATTGAGAGATAATTAAAACATAGTTTTATTTAAAGGTTTAAAATTATTTTTATCATTATCTTTATGTTTTAAGTAAGTCTTAGTTTGTTGCTTAGGGATACCTTGTGTCAGTTAACTTTTAGAATAATCATTATAGTATATTGAAACTACTTTATTTTGCCTTTATGATAGTTAAGTCTCCGCCAAAGATTGAACCGTTTGTCGAGCGATTTCCCATCATAATTATAAAAGTTTACCCCCATTTCCGCTAACCCTTATTATCCCAAATTTCCCCATGTGGCAAAGTCACATTTAATCAGCCAACTTGCGTCGCAAAACACTCAGCTTAACTCAACTGAACTCAGCGAACTGAAGTCATGTCCCTGGGCCGGAGTTTGGCTTATTTATTGATGAGTCCAACGGCACGTTGACACGAAACCCCACCGAAAAGTAAGCACCAAAGTGCCTCCTTAATTTTACCCAATTGATCAATTTCCCCTTGCATATATGCATATGGCCTGGAGCGGGGGATGTTGATTGGACCACTAAATCGAGCCGAGGACCCCTAATAATGGCCATCCTGGGGTCCAGCCAAAAGTTAATGTAATTGCTGGCCAGTAATTTGCCGTGGGTGGGTTCATTTGCGCCAAATTGGAAGCCCATCGAGCTGAGCACTTTTAATTACGCGTGCGGAGCATAAATTGTCAATCGAATTAAGACTCGGGATAACAGTGGACATTTTCCTTAGCAAGAGGTAAAGTTTCCGGCCGAAAACCCTTTCCATTCACCCATTTATTTCGTTTAAAATATCCTCAACATGAGTCGGAGCCTTGTAAACAACTGAACACGGCATCAAATATAGTTTCCTCGTTTCTCAAATTTTTATTTCCAGTGTAAGAGTTGCAAAGAGAAAGTTTCCCGACCGTAGGTAGCGAATTTACCTGCATCAGGTGCCCAGCCGCGAAGGAGTTGACCCTTTCCCTGCAACTGAAACGGCGATGCGTAAAATTTGTTTTAACCAAACAGACACAGACAGGCGACTTGTTCACGGCGCATATTTCTGTATTATTTTTTATGATATGCGGCATAAATGGATTTCAAAATGCTGCCAAACAGGCAGCTGGGCCTCATTGTCCTTTCATATTCCTTTGGGCCTTTCAATGGAACCCCGACTCCGCTGCCGCTGCCGTTGCCTTTGCCGTCGCCGTGGCCGTCTCGTCAGGTTGCGGGACAAAGGGTTGCAGGGTTGAGAGATGACAATTGTTGCAATTCCCCGGCACAGGATCGTAAAAAGAAGAGGCCGTAAATCAAAATCAGAGTTCGTCCTGCGCGAAAAGTGAAAGCGAAAGTTGCTGCTGGCCATGCCCCCGCGCTGAACCCTCGATGGCTGCCATATTGGAAAGAGAAAGGGAGAGGGAAGGCCAAGGGCAAGGGGGAAATGAAAAGGGCCACCCCATTTCACCTGGTGCAAGAAGGAAAAAGAAAGGCGGACGGAAGGATGCGGTCGCTTCTGGGGTGGCTTTATCCCCGGCATGTAAATGTCCCGTTTAATCCTTGTAATGGCAGCAGTTGCCGCTGCTCCCATGGAAATCGGTCCTCTTCCTTGGCCCTTCTCCTTTTCCCGAGTTTTCCTCCTTTTCCTCCATCTGATAAACCGCAACAACAAAAGGCAGCCGGCGAGAGCCGCCCATTTTGTTGTTGTTTACCTATTTATGAAATGAAATGCGTTTTACTTTCATTCCACTTAATCACAGGATGCCGTTTATTTTGAAATGCCTTCAATTGAAAGTCCTCCCTCCTTCCGTGTTTTTCAGGAGGGCGTGTCCATGGGTTAAGCATTCAAGATCGCTTAAAAAGATGAGAAACATTTGCTCAGCCATTTCTCAAATGGCACGAACTGTGTGAGCAACCTTTTTAATAAATTCAAGGCGAAATTAATGAATGGAATTTGTAAATATATCTCAGGGG